>NC_083789.1:12265117-12564290 GCF_015708825.2 Lethenteron reissneri
CGCGGGTCGCCAGGTTCGTAGCACGGCCCTCATACACGCATCCACTCACTCACTCGCCCACTCATCGGCCCACTCATCCGCCCACTCACCCACTCACTCACCCACCCACCCACTACCCTAACATTTATATTTGGTGTTCTTGGCCACAGCCCCACACAGGAGAGAGACGGTCTTTGATTTTCCACTTGTGCTCAGCTGCGCAACTGCATCTCCCGTGGTACATGCCGATGCGGTTAAGCGCTGCCCATTGTTTCCATGGAAGATGGAAACAATGGGCAGCGTGGTGGTGGTGGTGGTGGCGTCGCTGATCACGTGTTGTTGTTGGGCACGTTACATCGTCACAGGCAACACGATTACCACGAGCAACCCCAGCTGCTTGAACTGGCAGCGGCTCAAGCATTTGTAGCATTGGGGGCTTTCACCCGTTGGGCGCTCTCCTAAATGCCCCGACATCTCAAAGCACCCTTCCAAAGTAGCGGTGGGGAGTGCAGGCGGTGCAACTGCACCGCGGCCCACAGGCCAGAGTGGTGGGGTGGGGGGGTGTCTGGCGCCAGGCTGCGGAGAGGCGAAAGGGAAATTGGACAGGGGTCCCATTTTCACCGGGACCCATGCCAGCCACGCCACGCCACTGGCAGAGTGACCGGGTGCTGTCTCGCCAGTGAAAACAGTCGCGGAGCGGTGGTGGAGTGGTGGGCGCACTGCGTTACAAAACGCCCACCTCCAGCGGCGTGGTTGCCACATCGTCAGCTCAGGGGGTGCCGCGGTCGGTCAGGTGGGGCCCCGATATTTGATTTGTCTCGCACGGTCACATCTACGCTATTATAGACCGCGGCCGCTCTTGCCTACTCACATGGAAGAAGCGTCGCTGTTCTTCAACACTGCTGTTCAAAACACACCTCATGGTTCCTGTCCAGGGGGCCCCGACTCGTCGCTTTGGTCACCAGGGGGGGTGGGGGGGGAAAGTGAGCCCCTGCCCCCCCCCCCCATGCTCGTTACGCTCCTGCGCACCTCCAATTAGCACGGTTGGCTACGTACGGTGCGAAAGAAGTTAAACATGCACACATACGTACGTTGAGCCATGCTGTAAACTCGGCCATGGCTAACCTCAGTGGCGAGCGATACCTGGACTGGTCCTGGAACCCTCCCACCCGCCCCTGCCCCCCTCCGCTCTTCACCGATCCCACCTTACCAGTATGGTGAAGTGTGGTCGAAGCATTCTGACGACTCGCATGATATGGAAAGCCCTTCATCCCCCAGTGTATTAACAAAGCAGCACATGAGCTGTTACGCGTTATCAAAGCAACGTCTGTTGAACATTGCGATTCGTAAACAATGATCGTTTGACAGCGCACATTGGGAGTTATGATCCCAGCTGCTCGTTGGAGAAGGAAGCGACCACATTTGTCCAGAGGTCGCATAGCGATCGCTTCCAAGCTTGTTGGTTCATGGTAGGGTTAGAGACGTAGGGGCTGGGTGAGTACTCGTGGGCTGGGTTGACTGGGTAGGGTTAGAGACGTAGGGGCTGGGTGAGTACTCGTGGGCTGGGTTGACTGTAGGGTTAGAGACGTAGGGGCTGGGTGAGTACTCGTGGGCTGGGTTGACTGTGTAGGGTTAGAGACGTAGGGGCTGGGTGAGTTCTCGTGGGCTGGGTTGACTGTGTAGGGCTAGAGACGTAGGGGCTGGGTGAGTACTCGTGGGCTGGGTTGACTGTAGGGTTAGAGACGTAGGGGCTGGGTGAGTACTCGTGGGCTGGGCTGGCTGGGTAGGGCTAGAGATGTAGGGGCTGGGTGAGTACTCGTGGGCTGGGTTGGCTGGGTAGGGCTAGAGATGTAGGGGCTGGGTGAGTACTCGTGGGCTGGGTTGGCTGGGTAGGGCTAGAGATGTAGGGGCTGGGTGAGTACTCGTGGGCTGGGTTGGCTGGGTAGGGCTAGAGATGTAGGGGCTGGGTGAGTTCTCGTGGGCTGGGTTGGCTGGGTAGGGCTAGAGACGTAGGGGCTGGGTGAGTACTCGTGGGCTGGGTTGGCTGGGTAGGGCTAGAGACGTAGGGGCTGGGTGAGTACTCGTGGGCTGGGTTGACTGTGTAGGGTTAGAGGCGTAGGGGCTGGGTGAGTTCTCGTGGGCTGGGTTGGCTGGGTAGGGCTAGAGACGTAGGGGCTGGGTGAGTTCTCGTGGGCTGGGTTGACTGGGTAGGGCTAGAGACGTAGGGGCTGGGTGAGTACTCGTGGGCTGGGTTGGCTGGGTAGGGCTAGAGACGTAGGGGCTGGGTGAGTACTCGTGGGCTGGGTTGGCTGGGTAGGGCTAGAGACGTAGGGGCTGGGTGAGTTCTCGTGGGCTGGGTTGGCTGGGTAGGGTTAGAGACGTAGGGGCTGGGTGAGTACTCGTGGGCTGGGTTGGCTGGGTAGGGCTAGAGACGTAGGGGCTGGGTGAGTTCTCGTGGGCTGGGTTGGCTGGGTAGGGCTAGAGACGCAGGGGCTGGGTGAGTACTCGTGGGCTGGGTTGGCTGGGTAGGGCTAGAGATGTAGGGGCTGGGTGAGTACTCGTGGGCTGGGTTGGCTGGGTAGGGCTAGAGACGTAGGGGCTGGGTGAGTTCTCGTGGGCTGGGTTGGCTGGGTAGGGCTAGAGACGTAGGGGCTGGGTGAGTACTCGTGGGCTGGGTTGGCTGGGTAGGGCTAGAGATGTAGGGGCTGGGTGAGTACTCGTGGGCTGGGTTGGCTGGGTAGGGCTAGAGACGTAGGGGCTGGGTGAGTTCTCGTGGGCTGGGTTGACTGTAGGGCTAGAGATGTAGGGGCTGGGTGAGTACTCGTGGGCTGGGTTGACTGTGTAGGGTTAGAGACGTAGGGGCTGGGTGAGTTCTCGTGGGCTGGGTTGACTGTGTAGGGCTAGAGATGTAGGGGCTGGGTGAGTACTCGTGGGCTGGGTTGGCTGGGTAGGGCTAGAGACGTAGGGGCTGGGTGAGTTCTCGTGGGCTGGGTTGGCTGGGTAGGGCTAGAGATGTAGGGGCTGGGTGAGTACTCGTGGGCTGTGTTGGCTGGGTAGGGCTAGATACCTAGGGGCTGGGTGAGTTCTCGTGGGCTGTGTTGGCTGGGTAGGGCTAGAGATGTAGGGGCTGGGTGAGTACTCGTGGGCTGGGTTGGCTGGGTAGGGCTAGAGACGTAGGGGCTGGGTGAGTACTCGTGGGCTGGGTTGGCTGGGTAGGGCTAGAGATGTAGGGGCTGGGTGAGTACTCGTGGGCTGGGTTGGCTGGGTAGGGCTAGAGACGTAGGGGCTGGGTGAGTACTCGTGGGCTGGGTTGACTGTGTAGGGTTAGAGACGTAGGGGCTGGGTGAGTTCTCGTGGGCTGGGTTGACTGTGTAGGGCTAGAGATGTAGGGGCTGGGTGAGTACTCGTGGGCTGTGTTGGCTGGGTAGGGCTAGAGACGTAGGGGCTGGGTGAGTTCTCGTGGGCTGGGTTGGCTGGGTAGGGCTAGAGATGTAGGGGCTGGGTGAGCTCTCGTGGGCTAGGTTGACTGGGTAGGTTAAGAGACCTAGGGGCTGGGTGAGTTCTCGTGGGCTGGGTTCGCTGGGTAGGTTAAGAGACGCAGGGGCTGGGTGAGTTCTCGTGGGCTGGGTTGGCTGTGTAGGGCTAGAGACGTAGGGGTGGGTGAGTACTCGTGGGCTGGGTTGGCTGGGTAGGGCTAGAGATGTAGGGGCTGGGTGAGTACTCGTGGGCTGGGTTGGCTGGGTAGGGCTAGAGACGTAGGGGCTGGGTGAGTACTCGTGGGCTGGGTTGACTGTGTAGGGTTAGAGACGTAGGGGCTGGGTGAGTTCTCGTGGGCTGTGTTGGCTGGGTAGGGCTAGAGACGTAGGGGCTGGGTGAGTTCTCGTGGGCTGTGTTGGCTGGGTAGGGCTAGAGACGTAGGGGCTGGGTGAGTTCTCGTGGGCTAGGTTGACTGGGTAGGTTAAGATACCTAGGGGCTGGGTGAGTTCTCGTGGGCTGGGTTGGCTGGGTAGGGCTAGAGACGTAGGGGCTGGGTGAGTTCTCGTGGGCTGGGTTGGCTGGGTAGGTTAAGAGACGCAGGGGCTGGGTGAGTTCTCGTGGGCTTGGTTGGCTGGGTAGGGCTAGAGATGTAGGGGCTGGGTGAGTTCTCGTGGGCTGGGTTGGCTGGGTAGGGCTAGAGACGTAGGGGCTGGGTGAGTACTCGTGGGCTGGGTTGGCTGGGTAGGGCTAGAGACGTAGGGGCTGGGTGAGCTCTCGTGGGCTGGGTTCGGGCTTCGTCTTGGCTGGCTCTCGCCCTCCATATAAACACTGATTTCCTCATATTCCCCATTTGGTCGCTTCTCATTCTCATGATTACATTGCGACAACAACAGCCCTGTGTGTGGGAGAGAGAATCAGCCCTATGTGTGTGTGTGTGAATGTGTGTGTGAATGTGTGTTTGTGTCTGCTGGGTAGGGAATGTGTGCGTGTTGATGTATCGGTGTGTAACCGTGTACGTAACACATTCCTGCGGAGGGAGCTGGTAGGAACGTTGGGTTGCTCGGTCAATGGCCAGGGTCAACGGCGGCGTGGTGTATTCCGCAAATATGCCCGACTGTGAGGGCTGGCACAAGCCGGCGTGAGTAGGTTAAACGTTGAGTTTTATAAGGGCACCACGGGGTGACCAGCCCCTTCCCACCCAGCCCCACCCCTCCCACCCCCCACCCAGCCCCACCCTCCCCACCCAGCCCCACCCCTCCCATTTTTGAATGCACGACAGACGGACGTACACAATAATCCCCTGTGGGCTGGTGTAACCAGGAGGTTCATACCAGTATTATGTGCATGTCTCTGGGAGCCATGCAAATTCTCTTGAAATAAAAGTCACGCTCCTCGCTGGGTGTATGAGTCCGTGTGCGTGAGCCACGCGGTGCGTGAGCCACGAGGTGCGTGAGCCACGAGGTGCGTGAGCCACACTAATTCCCTTGTAATGAAAATCGCGCTGCGAGCGTCTGGCCGCCGCCACTGCTGAGCGGATGAGCGTTTGGCACGTTCGTTTAATTATTAATATTTGATATCGCTCTTTATTAGTTTAAACGCGAAGGAATTTACGACCATAAAACATGAAACAAATCAGTCACACCACCCCCCCCCCGCCCCAGACAGCGCGGTACTTTGTGGCGGTCGCGGCTCATAATGGCGAGCAGAGTTCACAATGCCCCGCGGTATTGTGGCTCATCAGCGGCGAGCGGTGGCGCAGTGGTTAGCCCAACTGCACTCCTAACCCGGCCACCTCAAATTCGAATATCAGCCACGGCTAATATCGGTGTTGAGTGATATCTGAATGGACCCTGTTCCCTATTCCCTTCAACAATACACCGTCGGGCGTGGGGAAGTATGGTCAAACAATCCGTGGCGTGGGAAGGCCTCCATCAAACAGTGGAGGGACAAGCGGCTGTGCGTGTTTTATAATTAAGAACTATTCCATCAAGTTCCTCGGCATCACCGTCGACTCCACCTTATCCTTTGGAGCTGCACCAACCACAACTGCCACATCAGGGCCGTCTGCCATTGAGGTCCACTCACCACCGCCGCCGCCAACACCCTCGCCCGCAGCAGCCTCGCCTCGACAACTGCAACCCAATCCTTGCTCGAGTGACCTCCAGACACTCGCACGCGTCGTCCTCGACGCCCGTCTTCCTTGGCTGCAGTCCCACTCGCTTCCCTCCACTTCCTCCTCCATCTCCTGCCTCCACTCCCTCCCCCACTCGCTTCCCACCATCACCAGCAGGGCCAGCTACATCATCTCCTGCCTCCACTCCCTCCTCCACTCGCTTCGCACCATCACCAGCAGGGTCAACTACATCATCTCCTGCCTCCACTCCCTCCCCCACTCGCTTCCCTCCATCACCAGCAGGGTCAGCTACAACATCTCCTGCCTCCACTCCCTCCTCCACTCGCTTCCCACCATCACCAGCAGGGTCAGCTACAACATCTCCCTCCACTCCCTCCCCCACTGGCTTCCCTCCATCACCAGCAGGGTCAGCTACATCATCTCCTGCCTCCACTCCCTCCCCCACTGGCTTCCCACCATCACCAGCAGGATCAGCTACATCATCTCCTGCCTCCACTCCCTCCTCCACTCGCTTTCCACCATCACCAGCAGGGTCAGCTACAACATCTCCTGCCTCCACTTCCTCCTCCACTGGCTTCCCACCATCACCAGCAGGGTCAGCTACATCATCTCCTGCCTCCACTCCCTCCCCCACTCGCTTCCCACCATCACCAGCAGGGTCAGCTATAACATCTCCTGCCTCCACTCCCTCCCCCACTCGCTTCCCTCCATCACCAGCAGGGCCAGCTACATCATCTCCTGCCTCCACTCCCTCCCCCACTGGCTTCCCACCATCACCAACAGGGCCAGCTACAACATCTCCTGCCTCCACTCCCTCCCCCACTCGCTTCCCTCCATCACCAGCAGAGCCAGCTACAACATCTCCTGCCTCCACTCCCTCCCCCACTCGCTTCCCACCATCTCCAGCAGGGCCAGCTACATCATCTCCTGCCTCCACTCCCTCCTCCACTCGCTTCCCACCATCACCAGCAGGGTCAGCTACAACATCTCCTGCCTCCACTTCCTCCTCCACTGGCTTCCCTCCATCACCAGCAGGGTCAGCTACAACATCTCCTCCCTCCACTCCCTCCCCCACTGACTAACCACCATCACCAACAGGGTCAGCTACAACATCTCCTCCCTCCACTCCCTCCCCCACTGGCTTCCCTCCATCACCAGCAGGGTCAGCTACATCATCTCCTGCCTCCACTCCTTCCCCCACTGGCTTCCCACCATCACCAGCAGGATCAGCTACATCATCTCCTGCCTCCACTCCCTCCTCCACTCGCTTCCCACCATCACCAGCAGGGTCAGCTACATCATCTCCTGCCTCCACTCCCTCCCCCACTGGCTTCCCACCATCACCAGCAGGATCAGCTACATCATCTCCTGCCTCCACTCCCTCCTCCACTCGCTTCCCACCATCACCAGCAGGGTCAGCTACATCATCTCCTGCCTCCACTCCCTCCCCCACTCGCTTCCCACTATCACCAGCAGGATCAGCTACAACATCTCCTGCCTCCACTCCCTCCTCCACTCGCTTCCCACCATCACCAGCAGGGTCAGCTACATCATCTCCTGCCTCCACTCCCTCCCCCACTGGCTTCCCACCATCACCAGCAGGGTCAGCTATATCATCTCCTGCCTCCACTCCCTCCTCCACTCGCTTCCCATCATCACCAGCAGGATCAGCTACAACATCTCCTGCCTCCACTCCCTCCTCCACTCGCTTCCCACCATCACCAGCAGGGTCAGCTACATCATCTCCTGCCTCCACTCCCTCCCCCACTGGCTTCCCACCATCACCAGCAGGGTCAGCTATATCATCTCCTGCCTCCACTCCCTCCTCCACTCGCTTCCCTCCATCACCAGCAGAGCCAGCTACAACATCTCCTGCCTCCACTCCCTCCCCCACTCGCTTCCCTCCATCACCAGCAGGGCCAGCTACATCATCTCCTGCCTCCACTCCCTCCCCCACTGGCTTCCCACCATCACCAACAGGGCCAGCTACAACATCTCCTGCCTCCACTCCCTCCCCCACTCGCTTCCCTCCATCACCAGCAGAGCCAGCTATAACATCTCCTGCCTCCACTCCCTCCCCCACTCGCTTCCCACCATCTCCAGCAGGGCCAGCTACATCATCTCCTGCCTCCACTCCCTCCCCCACTCGCTTCCCTCCATCACCAGCAGGGTCAGCTACAACATCTCCTGCCTCCACTCCCTCCTCCACTCGCTTCCCACCATCACCAGCAGGGTCAGCTACATCATCTCCTGCCTCCACTCCCTCCCCCACTGGCTTCCCACCATCACCAGCAGGATCAGCTACATCATCTCCTGCCTCCACTCCCTCCTCCACTCGCTTTCCACCATCACCAGCAGGGTCAGCTACAACATTTCCTGCCTCCACTTCCTCCTCCACTGGCTTCCCACCATCACCAGCAGGGTCAGCTACATCATCTCCTGCCTCCACTCCCTCCCCCACTGGCTTCCCACCATCACCAGCAGGATCAGCTACATCATCTCCTGCCTCCACTCCCTCCTCCACTCGCTTCCCACCATCACCAGCAGGGTCAGCTACAACATCTCCTGCCTCCACTTCCTCCTCCACTGGCTTCCCTCCATCACCAGCAGGGTCAGCTACAACATCTCCTGCCTCCACTCCCTCCCCCACTGACTAACCACCATCACCAACAGGGTCAGCTACAACATCTCCTCCCTCCACTCCCTCCCCCACTGGCTTCCCTCCATCACCAGCAGGGTCAGCTACATCATCTCCTGCCTCCACTCCCTCCCCCACTGGCTTCCCACCATCACCAGCAGGATCAGCTACATCATCTCCTGCCTCCACTCCCTCCTCCACTCGCTTCCCACCATCACCAGCAGGGTCAGCTACATCATCTCCTGCCTCCACTCCCTCCCCCACTGGCTTCCCACCATCACCAGCAGGATCAGCTACATCATCTCCTGCCTCCACTCCCTCCTCCACTCGCTTCCCACCATCACCAGCAGGGTCAGCTACATCATCTCCTGCCTCCACTCCCTCCCCCACTGGCTTCCCACCATCACCAGCAGGGTCAGCTATATCATCTCCTGCCTCCACTCCCTCCCCCACTCGCTTCCCATCATCACCAGCAGGGTCAGCTACATCATCTCCTGCCTCCACTCCCTCCCCCACTCGCTTCCCTCCATCACCAGCAGGGCCAGCTACATCATATCCTGCCTCCACTCCCTCCCCCACTGGCTTCCCACCATCACCAACAGGGCCAGCTACAACATCTCCTGCCTCCACTCCCTCCCCCACTCGCTTCCCTCCATCACCAGCAGAGCCAGCTACAACATCTCCTGCCTCCACTCCCTCCCCCACTGGCTTCCCACCATCTCCAGCAGGGCCAGCTACATCATCTCCTGCCTCCACTCCCTCCTCCACTCGCTTCCCACCATCACCAGCAGGGTCAGCTACAACATCTCCTGCCTCCACTTCCTCCTCCACTGGCTTCCCTCCATCACCAGCAGGGTCAGCTACAACATCTCCTGCCTCCACTCCCTCCCCCACTGACTAACCACCATCACCAACAGGGTCAGCTACAACATCTCCTCCCTCCACTCCCTCCCCCACTGGCTTCCCTCCATCACCAGCAGGGTCAGCTACATCATCTCCTGCCTCCACTCCCTCCCCCACTGGCTTCCCACCATCACCAGCAGGATCAGCTACATCATCTCCTGCCTCCACTCCCTCCTCCACTCGCTTCCCACCATCACCAGCAGGGTCAGCTACATCATCTCCTGCCTCCACTCCCTCCCCCACTGGCTTCCCACCATCACCAGCAGGATCAGCTACATCATCTCCTGCCTCCACTCCCTCCTCCACTCGCTTCCCACCATCACCAGCAGGGTCAGCTACATCATCTCCTGCCTCCACTCCCTCCCCCACTCGCTTCCCACTATCACCAGCAGGATCAGCTACAACATCTCCTGCCTCCACTCCCTCCTCCACTCGCTTCCCACCATCACCAGCAGGGTCAGCTACATCATCTCCTGCCTCCACTCCCTCCCCCACTGGCTTCCCACCATCACCAGCAGGGTCAGCTATATCATCTCCTGCCTCCACTCCCTCCTCCACTCGCTTCCCATCATCACCAGCAGGATCAGCTACAACATCTCCTGCCTCCACTCCCTCCTCCACTCGCTTCCCACCATCACCAGCAGGGTCAGCTACATCATCTCCTGCCTCCACTCCCTCCCCCACTGGCTTCCTACCATCACCAGCAGGGTCAGCTATATCATCTCCTGCCTCCACTCCCTCCTCCACTCGCTTCCCTCCATCACCAGCAGAGCCAGCTACAACATCTCCTGCCTCCACTCCCTCCCCCACTCGCTTCCCTCCATCACCAGCAGGGCCAGCTACATCATCTCCTGCCTCCACTCCCTCCCCCACTGGCTTCCCACCATCACCAACAGGGCCAGCTACAACATCTCCTGCCTCCACTCCCTCCCCCACTCGCTTCCCTCCATCACCAGCAGAGCCAGCTATAACATCTCCTGCCTCCACTCCCTCCCCCACTCGCTTCCCACCATCTCCAGCAGGGCCAGCTACATCATCTCCTGCCTCCACTCCCTCCTCCACTCGCTTCCCACCATCACCAGCAGGGCCAGCTACATCATCCCCTGTCTCCACTCCCTCCTCCACTGGCTTCCCACCATCACCAGCACGGTCAGCTACATCATCCCCTGTCTCCACTCCCTCCTCCACTCGCTTCCCACCATCACCAGCAGGGTCAGCTACAACATATCCTGCCTCCACTCCCTCCTCCACTGGCTTCCCTCCATCACCAGCAGGGCCAGCTACAACATCTCCTGCCTCCACTCTCTCCCCCACTCGCTTCCCTCCATCACCAGCAGGGCCAGCTACAACATCTCCTGCCTCCACTCCCTCCCCCACTCGCTTCCCACCATCACCAGCAGGGTCAGCTACAAGATCTCCTGCCTCCATTCCCTCCTCCACTCGCTTCGCACCATCACCAGCAGGGTCAACTACATCATCTCCTGCCTCCACTCCCTCCCCCACTCGCTTCCCTCCATCACCAGCAGGGTCAGCTACAACATCTCCTGCCTCCACTCCCTCCTCCACTCGCTTCTCACCATCACCAGCAGGGTCAGCTACAACATCTCCTCCCTCCACTCCCTCCCCCACTGGCTTCCCTCCATCACCAGCAGGGTCAGCTACATCATCTCCTGCCTCCACTCCCTCCCCCACTGGCTTCCCACCATCACCAGCAGGATCAGCTACATCATCTCCTGCCTCCACTCCCTCCTCCACTCGCTTTCCACCATCACCAGCAGGGTCAGCTACAACATCTCCTGCCTCCACTTCCTCCTCCACTGGCTTCCCACCATCACCAGCAGGGTCAGCTACATCATCTCCTGCCTCCACTCCCTCCCCCACTCGCTTCCCACCATCACCAGCAGGGTCAGCTATAACATCTCCTGCCTCCACTCCCTCCCCCACTCGCTTCCCTCCATCACCAGCAGGGCCAGCTACATCATCTCCTGCCTCCACTCCCTCCCCCACTGGCTTCCCACCATCACCAACAGGGCCAGCTACAACATCTCCTGCCTCCACTCCCTCCCCCACTCGCTTCCCTCCATCACCAGCAGAGCCAGCTACAACATCTCCTGCCTCCACTCCCTCCCCCACTCGCTTCCCACCATCTCCAGCAGGGCCAGCTACATCATCTCCTGCCTCCACTCCCTCCTCCACTCGCTTCCCACCATCACCAGCAGGGTCAGCTACAACATCTCCTGCCTCCACTTCCTCCTCCACTGGCTTCCCTCCATCACCAGCAGGGTCAGCTACAACATCTCCTCCCTCCACTCCCTCCCCCACTGACTAACCACCATCACCAACAGGGTCAGCTACAACATCTCCTCCCTCCACTCCCTCCCCCACTGGCTTCCCTCCATCACCAGCAGGGTCAGCTACATCATCTCCTGCCTCCACTCCCTCCCCCACTGGCTTCCCACCATCACCAGCAGGATCAGCTACATCATCTCCTGCCTCCACTCCCTCCTCCACTCGCTTCCCACCATCACCAGCAGGGTCAGCTACATCATCTCCTGCCTCCACTCCCTCCCCCACTGGCTTCCCACCATCACCAGCAGGATCAGCTACATCATCTCCTGCCTCCACTCCCTCCTCCACTCGCTTCCCACCATCACCAGCAGGGTCAGCTACATCATCTCCTGCCTCCACTCCCTCCCCCACTCGCTTCCCACTATCACCAGCAGGATCAGCTACAACATCTCCTGCCTCCACTCCCTCCTCCACTCGCTTCCCACCATCACCAGCAGGGTCAGCTACATCATCTCCTGCCTCCACTCCCTCCCCCACTGGCTTCCCACCATCACCAGCAGGGTCAGCTATATCATCTCCTGCCTCCACTCCCTCCTCCACTCGCTTCCCATCATCACCAGCAGGATCAGCTACAACATCTCCTGCCTCCACTCCCTCCTCCACTCGCTTCCCACCATCACCAGCAGGGTCAGCTACATCATCTCCTGCCTCCACTCCCTCCCCCACTGGCTTCCCACCATCACCAGCAGGGTCAGCTATATCATCTCCTGCCTCCACTCCCTCCTCCACTCGCTTCCCTCCATCACCAGCAGAGCCAGCTACAACATCTCCTGCCTCCACTCCCTCCCCCACTCGCTTCCCTCCATCACCAGCAGGGCCAGCTACATCATCTCCTGCCTCCACTCCCTCCCCCACTGGCTTCCCACCATCACCAACAGGGCCAGCTACAACATCTCCTGCCTCCACTCCCTCCCCCACTCGCTTCCCTCCATCACCAGCAGAGCCAGCTATAACATCTCCTGCCTCCACTCCCTCCCCCACTCGCTTCCCACCATCTCCAGCAGGGCCAGCTACATCATCTCCTGCCTCCACTCCCTCCCCCACTCGCTTCCCTCCATCACCAGCAGGGTCAGCTACAACATCTCCTGCCTCCACTCCCTCCTCCACTCGCTTCCCACCATCACCAGCAGGGTCAGCTACATCATCTCCTGCCTCCACTCCCTCCCCCACTGGCTTCCCACCATCACCAGCAGGATCAGCTACATCATCTCCTGCCTCCACTCCCTCCTCCACTCGCTTTCCACCATCACCAGCAGGGTCAGCTACAACATTTCCTGCCTCCACTTCCTCCTCCACTGGCTTCCCACCATCACCAGCAGGGTCAGCTACATCATCTCCTGCCTCCACTCCCTCCCCCACTGGCTTCCCACCATCACCAGCAGGATCAGCTACATCATCTCCTGCCTCCACTCCCTCCTCCACTCGCTTCCCACCATCACCAGCAGGGTCAGCTACAACATCTCCTGCCTCCACTTCCTCCTCCACTGGCTTCCCTCCATCACCAGCAGGGTCAGCTACAACATCTCCTGCCTCCACTCCCTCCCCCACTGACTAACCACCATCACCAACAGGGTCAGCTACAACATCTCCTCCCTCCACTCCCTCCCCCACTGGCTTCCCTCCATCACCAGCAGGGTCAGCTACATCATCTCCTGCCTCCACTCCCTCCCCCACTGGCTTCCCACCATCACCAGCAGGATCAGCTACATCATCTCCTGCCTCCACTCCCTCCTCCACTCGCTTCCCACCATCACCAGCAGGGTCAGCTACATCATCTCCTGCCTCCACTCCCTCCCCCACTGGCTTCCCACCATCACCAGCAGGATCAGCTACATCATCTCCTGCCTCCACTCCCTCCTCCACTCGCTTCCCACCATCATCAGCAGGGTCAGCTACATCATCTCCTGCCTCCACTCCCTCCCCCACTGGCTTCCCACCATCACCAGCAGGGTCAGCTATATCATCTCCTGCCTCCACTCCCTCCCCCACTCGCTTCCCATCATCACCAGCAGGGTCAGCTACATCATCTCCTGCCTCCACTCCCTCCCCCACTCGCTTCCCTCCATCACCAGCAGGGCCAGCTACATCATATCCTGCCTCCACTCCCTCCCCCACTGGCTTCCCACCATCACCAACAGGGCCAGCTACAACATCTCCTGCCTCCACTCCCTCCCCCACTCGCTTCCCTCCATCACCAGCAGAGCCAGCTACAACATCTCCTGCCTCCACTCCCTCCCCCACTCGCTTCCCACCATCTCCAGCAGGGCCAGCTACATCATCTCCTGCCTCCACTCCCTCCTCCACTCGCTTCCCACCATCACCAGCAGGGTCAGCTACAACATCTCCTGCCTCCACTTCCTCCTCCACTGGCTTCCCTCCATCACCAGCAGGGTCAGCTACAACATCTCCTGCCTCCACTCCCTCCCCCACTGACTAACCACCATCACCAACAGGGTCAGCTACAACATCTCCTCCCTCCACTCCCTCCCCCACTGGCTTCCCTCCATCACCAGCAGGGTCAGCTACATCATCTCCTGCCTCCACTCCCTCCCCCACTGGCTTCCCACCATCACCAGCAGGATCAGCTACATCATCTCCTGCCTCCACTCCCTCCTCCACTCGCTTCCCACCATCACCAGCAGGGTCAGCTACATCATCTCCTGCCTCCACTCCCTCCCCCACTGGCTTCCCACCATCACCAGCAGGATCAGCTACATCATCTCCTGCCTCCACTCCCTCCTCCACTCGCTTCCCACCATCACCAGCAGGGTCAGCTACATCATCTCCTGCCTCCACTCCCTCCCCCACTCGCTTCCCACTATCACCAGCAGGATCAGCTACAACATCTCCTGCCTCCACTCCCTCCTCCACTCGCTTCCCACCATCACCAGCAGGGTCAGCTACATCATCTCCTGCCTCCACTCCCTCCCCCACTGGCTTCCCACCATCACCAGCAGGGTCAGCTATATCATCTCCTGCCTCCACTCCCTCCTCCACTCGCTTCCCATCATCACCAGCAGGATCAGCTACAACATCTCCTGCCTCCACTCCCTCCTCCACTCGCTTCCCACCATCACCAGCAGGGTCAGCTACATCATCTCCTGCCTCCACTCCCTCCCCCACTGGCTTCCCACCATCACCAGCAGGGTCAGCTATATCATCTCCTGCCTCCACTCCCTCCTCCACTCGCTTCCCTCCATCACCAGCAGAGCCAGCTACAACATCTCCTGCCTCCACTCCCTCCCCCACTCGCTTCCCTCCATCACCAGCAGGGCCAGCTACATCATCTCCTGCCTCCACTCCCTCCCCCACTGGCTTCCCACCATCACCAACAGGGCCAGCTACAACATCTCCTGCCTCCACTCCCTCCCCCACTCGCTTCCCTCCATCACCAGCAGAGCCAGCTATAACATCTCCTGCCTCCACTCCCTCCCCCACTCGCTTCCCACCATCTCCAGCAGGGCCAGCTACATCATCTCCTGCCTCCACTCCCTCCTCCACTCGCTTCCCACCATCACCAGCAGGGCCAGCTACATCATCCCATGTCTCCACTCCCTCCTCCACTGGCTTCCCACCATCACCAGCACGGTCAGCTACATCATCCCCTGTCTCCACTCCCTCCTCCACTCGCTTCCCACCATCACCAGCAGGGTCAGCTACAACATATCCTGCCTCCACTCCCTCCTCCACTGGCTTCCCTCCATCACCAGCAGGGCCAGCTACAACATCTCCTGCCTCCACTCTCTCCCCCACTCGCTTCCCTCCATCACCAGCAGGGCCAGCTACAACATCTCCTGCCTCCACTCCCTCCCCCACTCGCTTCCCACCATCACCAGCAGGGTCAGCTACAAGATCTCCTGCCTCCATTCCCTCCTCCACTGGCTTCCCTCCATCACCAGCAGGGCCAGCTACATCATCTCCTGCCTCCACTCCCTCCCCCACTCGCTTCCCACCATCACCAGCAGGATCAGCTACAACATCTCCTGCCTCCACTCCCTCCCCCACTGGCTTCCCACCATCACCAGCAGGGCCAGCTACAACATCTCCTGCCTCCACTCCCTCCTCCACTCGCTTCCCACCATCACCAGCAGGGCCAGCTACAACATCTCCTGCCTCCACTCCCTCCTCCACTCGCTTCCCACCATCACCAGCAGGGCCAGCTACAACATCTCCTGCCTCCACTCCCTCCCCCACTCGCTTCCCACCATCACCAGCAGGGCCAGCTACAACATCTCCTGCCTCCACTCCCTCCCCCACTCGCTTCCCACCATCACCAGCAGGGCCAGCTACAACATCTCCTGCTACTTGTGCCACCACTGCGCCTTTCCTCTCGGTCGTCCCCCGTATCTCTCAGCTCTCCTGTCGCTCTGCACGACGGCTCACGGTGGAAGTCTCCACAGCAGAAGCAGCGAGATTCACAACCTCCTCCTCCTGCTGCTCTCGACAGCGAGCAGCAGGCCCTGGACACTGCCGGGCATCGTCTCTCCGTGGCAGCCCCCGCCGTGTGATTACGCGGCCATCATCATCATCACCCCGCCACTGCTGCTGCTGCACATTCACAGCAGCAGCAGCAGAAGCGGCGTTTAACCGGCTCCGACTTTCGAGCTACCTTGAGCTGAGCTCCACACCTCGGAGTCAAGGGCATTTATGTCGTGGATATGTTGAGCGTTACGGATTGGATTATTATGATGATTACAATGACCTGTATAGGGTGCCTCGTGGCACGCACGCTTCATAATGACCCCGTCAGAGTCGCGAATGCAACGCTTCCGCATTCGCTGCGTTGAACCGTGGGGGTCAAGGCCAGGGGATAAAGGCACGTGTTGGGATGAGGGTCGTGGCCGGTGGGAGGGGTTCGGGTTAGAGTCCAGGGTTATGGTCAAGGTTACGGGTGGATGGAGGGGTTAAGGTGATAGATGGAGGGGGATGATCTGGATATCAGGATATGGCTGGGGAGAAGGGGTCTGTTTATTGGAGAGAGGAGGGGGTTGGGGCTATGGCTGGGGGGGGGGGGAGGAAGCTGTGGTCAGAATGATCGCTATGGGGGCGGGGACGTGGATCAGGGTCTGGGATTTGTCCTTCGAGATAAAAATGTCACGTGGCATGGACGCGGCGTGAAGTGTAAATGAGCGCGATAAGAGCGATGTTTGTGTCCACAGTGTGTCCGTGCGCGCGCGAATGTGCAGTGTGTTTTGTCTTCGCGTGTACAGCCGCGTGCATCTGTACGTGACAGAGCGGTGGTGTTCGTGGTCGCAAAGAACCCGGCGACCCGCATCCAATTCCCGCTCACGACCAATGACAGTGGCGAATATTTGCGCCGATCATTAGGCCACGCCTGGGTCGACTCAGCCTTAAATGAGTAACCTGGTGCGGTGTGTAGACGTGGTGTTGGCCAGCCCCTCGTGTGCCGGGCCGCACTCGTCCCCCAGCAGCCCCGGCGAGGCGACACGAGGGATCGAGCGCAGTGCGCGCGCACGATTTCCCAAACGACCACTCCATCACGAGTTTCTCTCCCACTCTCCCCCACACTCTCTACCGCACTCTCTCATACTCCCACTCTTTGCTATTTTCTCATACTCGCCCACTCTCTCACTATCCCCGACTTTCTCTCCAAAATATTCTACCCTCCCCTACTTCCTCCCCTCCTCTTCAACTCTCCCCTACTTTCTCCAGCTCTCCCGAACTCTCCCCAACTCGCACTTTCCTCTACTGCCTCCACTCTGCCACCCACAGTCTCAGTTTCTCAACTCCCTCACTGACTCCCCCACAACTCCGCACCCCTCCCCCCACGCACCCCTCCCCCCACGCTCCCCTCCCCCCACGCCCCCCTCCCCCCACGCTCCCCTCCCCCCACGCTCCCCTCCCCCCACGCTCCCCACCCCCACGCTCCCCTCCCCCCACGCTCCCCCCCCACGCTCCCCACCCCCACGCCCCCCTCCCCCCACGCTCCCCACCCCCACGCTCCCCACCCCCCACGCTCCCCTCCCCCCACGCTCCCCTCCCCCCACGCTCCCCTCCCCCCACGCTCCCCACCCCCCACGCTCCCCTCCCCCCACGCTCCCCTCCCCCCACGCTCCCCTCCCCCCACGCTCCCCTCCCCCACCCTCCCCTCCCCCCACGCCCCCCCACCCTCCCCTCCCCCCACGCTCCCCTCCCCCCACCCTCCCCTCCCCCCACGCTCCCCTCCCCCCACTCTCCCCTCCCCCCACGCTCCCCTCCCCCCACGCTCCCCACCCCCCACGCTCCCCACCCCCCACGCTCCCCTCCACTCACGCTCCCCTCCCCCCACGCTCCCCTCCCCCCACGCTCCCCTCCCCCCACGCTCCCCTCCCACCACGCTCCCCTCCCCCCACGCTCCCCACCCCCCACGCCCCCCTCCACCCACGCCCCCCACCCCCCACGCCGCCCACCCCCACGCTCCCCTCCCCCCACGCTCCCCTCCCCCCACGCTCCCCTCCCCCCACGCTCCCCTCCCCCCACGCTCCCCTCCCCCCACGCTCCCCTCCCCCCACGCTCCCCTCCCCCCACGCTCCCCACCCCCCACGCTCCCCTCCCCCCACGCTCCCCTCCCCCCACGCTCCCCACCCCCCACGCTCCCCACCCCCCACGCTCCCCTCCACCCACGCTCCCCACCCCCCACGCTCCCCTCCCCCCCACGCTCCCCTCCCCCCACGCTCCCCACCCCCCACGCTCCCCACCCCCCACGCTCCCCACCCCCCACGCTCCCCTCCACTCACGCTCCCCTCCCCCCACGCTCCCCTCCCCCCACGCTCCCCTCCCCCCACGCTCCCCTCCCACCACGCTCCCCTCCCCCCACGCCCCCCTCCACCCACGCTCCCCACCCCCCACGCTGCCCACCCCCACGCTCCCCACCCCCACGCTCCCCTCCCCCCACGCTCCCCTCCCCCCACGCTCCCCTCCCCCCACGCTCCCCTTCCCCCACGCTCCCCTCCCCCCACGCTCCCCTCCCCCCACGCCCCCCTCCACCCACGCTCCCCACCCCCCACGCTCCCCTCCCCCCACGCTCCCCTCCACCCACGCTCCCCTCCACCCACGCTCCCCCTCCCCCCACGCTCCCCTCCCCCCACGCTCCCCTCCACCCACGCTCCCCCTCCACCCACGCTCCCCTCCCCCCACGCTCCCCTCCCCCCACGCTCCCCTCCCCCCACGCTCCCCACCCCCCACGCTCCCCACCCCCCACGCTCCCCTCCCCCCACGCTCCCCACCCCCCACGCTCCCCACCCCCCACGCTCCCCTCCCCCCACGCTCCCCACCCCCCACGCTCCCCACCCCCCACGCTCCCCTCCCCCCACGCTCCCCACCCCCCACGCTCCCCACCCCCCACGCTCCCCACCCCCCACGCTCCCCACCCCCCACGCTCCCATCCATCCACACTCCCACAGCCCCTGGGGGGGGGGGGCGTGTGTCCGTGTGTCCGGTGAGGCCAGCGCGAGTCAGCGTCGTGTTTCCGGGCGCCGCTCTCACGAAGGCGCGGGCATTGTCACGTGTAAACACAGTCATTAATAATGATCATCGAGACACAAAGGCGGCCGGGCGTGGTAAATATATATTTGTGGCGCAGTACTGAACAAAATTAGCGTACAATGAATGCACTCGCATATACACGCTAAGATCGCATAAGACAAAAATCCCCCGTATAGCCTTAACGGACTTTTTGGGGCAAATGCTGTTCGAGAGCACCTCTGAATGTCGTCACGGCACACGAGGGGTGGGTGGTCAGAACCACGCTCGGCCGCCTTTGTCTTCCAAGTGGTGATTTTTTACATATCACTCTCGGTACTTATTTCAGGCTGAGTAAACATTTGGGAGGCCCGGGACTGGTTCATATAATCGTCATTGGTGTTGGCCGTGAGCGGGAATCTAACTCATATTTTCCGGGTTCATAGCCCACGCGCTCACCGCTGCACTACCGCGTTGCGCACGAGAACAACAGCTGACATTCGCTACGAAGTGGCGGTAAGACCAACGCAGCGCTTTGCAGGCTAAGTGCACCTTGAGGCCACGCCAAGTGTCGAATGCCCGCTGACTGGTCACAGGACAGACCCAGATGCCATGGGTTGACTGAGATGACTGGCCGATGCACTACCTGTCCATAATAGAGGGGGGATTGGGTGGATTTGGATCGTGTAAGTATAAATGTGTCGTTAACCCTGCCACCACCCGACACAGCCAGTAAGTCAGGTTGGTCACGTTCATGAAACACGCCAGTCGGTGACTAGTTCAGCACACCGGTGTGTTGGAGAGTAGACCACGGGTGCTCCCCACTTTGCCAACTTGCTGCGTTCTAATCCGCCCGGCGCTCTGCTCGTTGCTGTGAGCGTTGCTCCTCTGCCCTCCGCTGTTGTTGGAGTGCGGCCGTCTCCCAACCACTGCCCCCAGTAGCAGCGTCCTTCACGAGCCTCCTCCACCGAGGTCGATCTCGACACGTGGCGGCGAGTGGCAAGCGACCACGGAGCTCCACGTCCTTCCGTGGCAGCAGGAGCCCCGTCTCTGCGCACACAGCGCGCAGGGCGGAGCTGAGCCAAGGGCCGTGGACTTCCCTGCTGGGGTGAGGGGGTCGGGGTTGCGATCCGGCTTAGGGGGTGCACAAACTCGGGGCAGGATTCAAGGGATTAGGGCACGGGGATTGTGGAGGCAATGCTGCTCGTTGCCCGCAGATGCCCTTTCGCTGCCCGCGGAGAAGGGCAGGACACCCAGCCCCCTGTTCCGACTCCACCCCCCCACCCTTCCTACCGTGCCCCTCCCTCCCCGCCCATATCTGGTGTCATTGAAAGTGAATGATCCCCACCCTCCATGATTTATTAATCGCAAATATTTTGACGCCTCCGCACTGAAACAAGGCGATCGAGCCGCGCACACGGAGGGGTCACTGCGTTCCCGCCCCCCCCCCCGTTGAAGACGTTACCCTCCACCCACTACCGTGTACCCCCCCCCCCCGCCCCCCAATTCAGAGGCAGCTCCTCGAGGTGGTGGCTAGGGGGGGGGGCACTCACAGTGCATGTTAGGGAGTTCATCGCTGGCAGTGAAGTCGTTACATATCGCCATCGCTCCCTTACTTCTGCCAAATCGTGTCGCACATTCCGTGCGTGACTCCCAAAATCTGATTTTAGTCTCATCCCACTCATGGCTTGCAGGGGTGGGGGGGGGGAGAGGTGGGGGCGGGGGGCACACGAGGGGTGGGACTCGACTCCATGACGCCACTTTGACAAATCGACTAATTGAGCCATCACCAGTATCACCACCATCGGTGTAATCGCACCCGAGCCCCGGCGGGTGACCCATTGCTGGAGGAATAACCACGGCACCGGGGACCTCACGGCACCAGGGACCCCACGGCACCGGGGATCCCACGGCACCGGGGACCCCACGGCACACGGGTCCTAGGGGAGTTGGTGGGAGCTGGGATTGCAGGTGAGTGACGCGTCCCGGGCCTGGCTCAGCCGCTCCGCGTGAGCCACAAGTGCCTGCCTGCTGTGCGTCGCCCTTCGCCACCCCGTGCGTGTGTCCACCACGGGGGCTCTCTGTGTCCGCCCGTGCAGCGCGTGGAAGCGAGGCTTGCAAACTGGGACAGCAGCAGCTGGGCTCGCATTAGCAGCGGCAGCAGGGCGGTGTCAGTCGTGCGTGAGAGGTGAGACTGTCGCGACTGTAACGACTGCACGGACTGGAGTGACTGCAGAACGCGTATCGATCCCATACATTCGCAGTGGCAGCTGAGTTCTGAATGAACAAGATTGGGGGGCATCCCCCTCGCCCCCACTACTATGACCCCGCAAACTCTGAACCACCTCCCACCGCTGTGGCCCCCTCTCCCCCCTAGCCCCCACCTCCTCCCAGAGGCTTCGCCTCCACTCTGGAGGTCGCACGCATTGAATGACCCCGCCCCTCAACCCCCCTACCCCCTCCCCTCGGTACCCCCACGCACAGCAGAGACATTGCAGAATCAACAACAGCAGCGGAGGCGGCGGTCACAGCGATATATCTGTAATAGTTGTGGCAGTGGTATAGGTTTGGCACTTGTGGTTGGGCCAGTAGTAGTTGTGGGAGTGGTGGAGTTGTGGGAGTGGTGGAGTTGTGGAAGTGGTGGAGTTGTGGGAGTGGTGGAGTTATGGCAGCAGTAGCGTTGGCTGGAGTAACATCAGTACTACCACCGAATCACACTCTATGCATCTGATCTTGGAAGCTAAGCAGCGTTGAGCCTGGTTCGTACTGTGTGTGAATGGTGCCTGGTTCGTGTTGTGTGTGAATGGAGCCTGGTTCGTGTTGTGTGTGAATGGAACCTGGTTCGTGTTGGGTGTGAATGGAACCTGGTTCGTGTTGTGTGTGATGGAGCCTGGTTCGTGTTGTGTGTGAATGGAGCCTGGTTCGTGTTGTGTGTGAATGGAACCTGGTTCGTGTTGGGTGTGAAGGAGCCTGGTTCGTGCTGTGTGTGAATGGAGCCTGGTTCGTGTTGTGTGTGATGGAGCCTGGTTCGTGTTGTGTGAATGGAGCCTGGTTCGTGTTGTGTGTGAATGGAACCTGGTTCGTGTTGGGTGTGAAGGAGCCTGGTTCGTGCTGTGTGTGAATGGTGCCTGGTTCGTGTTGTGTGTGAATGGAGCCTGGTTCGTGTTGTGTGTGAATGGAACCTGGTTCGTGTTGGGTGTGAAGGAGCCTGGTTCGTGTTGTGTGTGATGGAGCCTGGTTCGTGCTGTGTGTGATGGAGCCTGGTTCGTGCTGTGTGTGATTGAGCCTGGTTCGTGTTGTGTGTGAAGGAGCCTGGTTCGTGCTGTGTATGATGGAGCCTGGTTCGTGTTGTGTGTGATTGAGCCTGGTTCGTGTTGTGTGTGAAGGAGCCTGGTTCGTGCTGTGTGTGATGGAGCCTGGTTCGTGCTGTGTGTGAAGGAGCCTGGTTCGTGCTGTGAGTGAAGGAGCCTGGTTCGTGTTGTGTGTGAAGGAGCCTGGTTCGTGCTGTGTGTGAAGGAGCCTGGTTCGTGTTGTGTGTGATGGAGCCTGGTTCGTGCTGTGTGTGAAGGAGCCTGGTTCGTGCTGTGTGTGAAGGAGCCTGGTTCGTGCTGTGTGTGATTGAGCCTGGTTCGTGCTGTGAGTGAAGGAGCCTGGTTCGTGTTGTGTGTGAAGGAGCCTGGTTCGTGCTGTGTGTGAAGGAGCCTGGTTCGTGTTGTGTGTGATGGAGCCTGGTTCGTGCTGTGTGTGAAGGAGCCTGGTTCGTGCTGTGTGTGAAGGAGCCTGGTTCGTGTTGTGTGTGATGGAGCCTGGTTCGTGTTGTGTGTGAAGGAGCCTGGTTCGTGCTGTGTGTGAAGGAGCCTGGTTCGTGTTGTGTGTGAAGGAGCCTGGTTCGTGTTGTGTGTGATTGAGCCTGGTTCGTGTTGTGTGTGAAGGAGCCTGGTTCGTGTTGTGTGTGAAGGAGCCTGGTTCGTGCTGTGTGTGATGGAGCCTGGTTCGTGTTGTGTGTGAAGGAGCCTGGTTCGTGCTGTGTGTGATGGAGCCTGGTTCGTGTTGTGTGTGAATGGAGCCTGGTTCGTGTTGTGTGTGATGGAGCCTGGTTCGTGTTGTGTGTGATGGAGCCTGGTTCGTGTTGTGTGTGATGGAGCCTGGTTCGTGTTGTGTGTGAAGGAGCCTGGTTCGTGTTGTGTGTGATGGAGCCTGGTTCGTATTGTGTGTGAAGGAGCCTGGTTCGTGTTGTGTGTGAAGGAGCCTGGTTCGTATTGTGTGTGAAGGAGCCTGGTTCGTGTTGTGTGTGAAGGAGCCTGGTTCGTGCTGTGTGTGAAGGAGCCTGGTTCGTGTTGTGTGTGAAGGAGCCTGGTTAGTGCTGTGTGTGAAGGAGCCTGGTTCGTGTTGTGTGTGATGGAGCCTGGTTCGTGTTGTGTGTGAAGGAGCCTGGTTCGTGTTGTGTGTGAAGGAGCCTGGTTCGTGTTGTGTGTGATGGAGCCTGGTTCGTGTTGTGTGTGATGGAGCCTGGTTCGTGTTGTGTGTGAAGGAGCCTGGTTCGTGCTGTGTGTGAAGGAGCCTGGTTCGTGCTGTGTGTGAAGGAGCCTGGTTCGTGCTGTGTGTGAAGGAGCCTGGTTCGTGTTGTGTGTGAAGGAGCCTGGTTCGTGTTGTGTGTGATGGAGCCTGGTTCGTGCTGTGTGTGAAGGAGCCTGGTTCGTGCTGTGTGTGAAGGAGCCTGGTTCGTGCTGTGTGTGAAGGAGCCTGGTTCGTGTTGTGTGTGAAGGAGCCTGGTTCGTGTTGTGTGTGATGGAGCCTGGTTCGTGTTGTGTGTGATGGAGCCTGGTTCGTGTTGTGTGTGAAGGAGCCTGGTTCGTGTTGTGTGTGATGGAGCCTGGTTCGTGCTGTGTGTGAAGGAGCCTGGTTCGTGTTGTGTGTGAAGGAGCCTGGTTCGTGTTGTGTGTGATGGAGCCTGGTTCGTGCTGTGTGTAAATGGAGCCTGGTTCGTGTTGTGTGTGATGGAGCCTGGTTCGTGCTGTGTGTGAATGGAGCCTGGTTAGTGCTGTGTGTGATGGAGCCTGGTTCGTGTTGTGTGTGATGGAGCCTGGTTCGTGCTGTGTGTGATTGAGCCTGGTTAGTGCTGTGTGTGATGGAGCCTGGTTCGTGTTGTGTGTGAAGGAGCCTGGTTCGTGTTGTGTGTGATGGAGCCTGGTCCGTGTTGTGTGTGATGGAGCCTGGTTCGTGTTGTGTGTGAAGGAGCCTGGTTCGTGTTGTGTGTGATGGAGCCTGGTTCGTGCTGTGTGTGAATGGAGCCTGGTTCGTGTTGTGTGTGATGGAGCCTGGTTCGTGTTGTGTGTGAAGGAGCCTGGTTCGTGTTGTGTGTGATTGAGCCTGGTTCGTGTTGTGTGTGATGGAGCCTGGTTCGTGTTGTGTGTGAAGGAGCCTGGTTCGTGTTGTGTGTGAAGGAGCCTGGTTCGTGCTGTGTGTGAAGGAGCCTGGTTCGTGCTGTGTGTGAAGGAGCCTGGTTCGTGTTGTGTGTGAAGGAGCCTGGTTCGTGCTGTGTGTGAAGGAGCCTGGTTCGTGTTGTGTGTGATGGAGCCTGGTTCGTGCTGTGTGTGATGGAGCCTGGTTCGTGTTGTGTGTGAAGGAGCCTGGTTCGTGCTGTGTGTGATGGAGCCTGGTTCGTGTTGTGTGTGATGGAGCCTGGTTCGTGCTGTGTGTGAATGGAGTCTGGTTCGTGCTGTGTGTGAAGGAGCCTGGTTCGTGTTGTGTGTGATGGAGCCTGGTTAGTGCTGTGTGTGAAGGAGCCTGGTTCGTGTTGTGTGTGATGGAGCCTGGTTCGTGCTGTGTGTGAATGGAGCCTGGTTCGTGTTTTGTGTGATGGAGCCTGGTTAGTGTTGTGTGTGATGGAGCCTGGTTCGTGTTGTGTGTGATGGAGCCTGGTTCGTGTTGTGTGTGATTGAGCCTGGTTTGTGTTGTGTGTGATGGAGCCTGGTTCGTGCAGTGTGTGAAGGAGCCTGGTTCGTGTTGTGTGTGATGGAGCCTGGTTCGTGCTGTGTGTGAAGGAGCCTGGTTCGTGCTGTGTGTGAAGGAGCCTGGTTCGTGTTGTGTGTGATGGAGCCTGGTTCGTGTTGTGTGTGATTGAGCCTGGTTCGTGTTGTGTGTGATGGAGCCTGGTTCGTGCTGTGTGTGAATGAGCCTGGTTCGTGCTGTGTGTGAATGAGCCTGGTTCGTGCTGTGTGTGAAGGAGCCTGGTTCGTGTTGTGTGTGATGGAGCCTGGTTCGTGTTGTGTGTGATTGAGCCTGGTTCGTGTTGTGTGTGATGGAGCCTGGTTCGTGCTGTGTGTGAATGAGCCTGGTTCGTGTTGTGTGTGAATGAGCCTGGTTCGTGCTGTGTGTGAAGGAGCCTGGTTCGTGCTGTGTGTGAAGGAGCCTGGTTCGTGCTGCGTGTCAGTGAGACACTGCACTGCAAGATTACTCAAAGATGGAACCATAGCAATGGATTATTTAATCCATATATGCGGAACTTTGAGGGTATGACCACGTCGCAGTAGAATTAGCAGCAGGAGTTTATGCTGAGTATTATCCGAAGTAGTATCATCACAAGGAGCTAATGCGGAGTCGTATATGTGTAGTATATCCGCAGTAGTTTCAGCAGTAGTATATGTGCAGCAGGATTCAGAGTAGTAGCATCAGCAGGAGTATATGTGTGCTGTCGTAGTATCAGCGGTACTATATGTGCAGTAGTATCAGCAGTAGTATCAGCAGGGGTGTAGTGTGTGTAGTAGTATTAGGAGCAGCAGTAATTAGAGCAGGCAGGCGGGGTCTCGGTGTCACGGGAGGTGCCGCACCCTGTGGTTCCCATGCGTTTCCTTTCCGACAAAAACAATTTAAGAGTCATCATCATTATCGTGTTCCCGTCATCACCATCATCATCATCTTCGTGGGTTCTTGCTCATTTTAGCATCATCTTGGCAAACTCGCGCAGGTGAGTTGCGAAGGCGTGAAGGTGACGTGTGGGCAAAGGGGTAGAAATGAAGGTGTAGGGGAGGTGTGCAGGTAGGTGTGCAGGTAGGTGAGCGGTTGTTGATGGAGTTATGGAGATGTGAGGTGTGGTAAATGTCTGCCCGTGAATGTGTTTGGCTGAAGGTGGAGTGACTGTGTCCATGTGATTGATTGAAGGTGTACAGGTGAACGTGTGCAGGCAAAGGTGTTGTAGGTGACGTGAAGGTTGGTGAATGATTTATCAAGGTGTGTAGGTGACAGTGTCGTGCAGCAGTGTACAATACGCATGGTGATGAAAATATCCAGGTGAGTGCGCAATGAAGGTGTGCAGGTGAGAAGGTGAATCATTGATGTGGTGTGAAGGTGGACACGTGAGTTCACGACCAAGGTGTACAAGTGAATACGCAGCGAATGTGTAAAGGTGTGCGGGTGAATGTGGTGCACGCAAGCAGGTCAGCGCGCGTTGAAGACGCGGCGCAGATGAACGTGCTATGAAGGCGAGCGCTTGCAGGTGCATGCGGGTGCGCGACCTGAAGTGGTGCGGGCGTTGTCGGCGCGCAGCTGAGACCGCGTGCGCGCCGTGCCGCCCCGCAGGGGGCCATGTCCCGCGCGGATCTGAGCGCGGTCCCCGCCTTCTTCTCCATCTCCATCCTGACGCTCGCCGTTCCGCTCAACCTCGCGTCGCTCGGGCTGCTGTGCGCACACGGCCGCCGGCGCCGCTCCCCCACGGCGCTCTTCATGATCAACCTCGCGACCTCTGACCTCCTCTTCCTGCTCAGCCTCGCCTTCCTCGTGCCCTACTACCTGAGCGGCCACACCTGGTGCCTCGGCCGCGTCATGTGCCACGTGGTGACCACGGCGCTCTTCACCACCACCTACACGAGCACGCTGCTCCTCACGGCCATCGCCGCCGACCGCTACGTGGCCATCGTCCACCCGTTCCAGGCCAAGGCGTGGCGCAGGGAAGGCTACGCGGGCTTGGCCTGCGCGGCCATCTGGGTGGCCACCTCCAGTCACCTGGGGGTCCTCAACGTCGTGGACTTCCTGGACGTCGGCGGCGGCGGCCGCAACGACACCAACGGCACGGCGGGGGCGACCTGCTACGAGTCGTTCAGCGACAGGGACTTGCGCTTCGTGTCCTCCTACCGCCTCTACGTGGCGATCGTCTTCTTCTTCCTCCCGCTGCTCGTCACCGCGTTCTGCTACGCGAGTGTCATCAGGAGCCTCTCGAAGCAGGCAGCCGAGCGACGCGGCTCCGCACAACGGTCGCGCTCCGTGCGGCTCGTTGCTGCCACCATGGCGGTCTTCTTGCTCTGCTTCGCGCCCTTCAACGTGAGCCACGTCATCGGCTTTGCCAGGACCGAGAACATCTGGTGGCGCCACGTCTCCCTCATCCTCAACTCCCTCAACTGCTGCCTCGACCCCCTCATCTACTATTTCGGCGCGTCCAGGGGATCCGGAAGCTCGGGCGGTGGTACCAGGAAGGGGGCGAACAAGGGGGTGAACGGCCCCCCCAGGATTCGTGAGGAGTCCCAGAGTGCCGTGTGAGGAGCAAGGACCCCCGTGGGGTAGGGTGGTGTGGGGACCTCAACGATGAGGCCATGCCAGGACCCAATGGGGTCCGAGTCACTGCGACCTCCGCCCCCCCCCTCCCTCTGCGAGAATGCATCGGAGCCATGGCTCCTCCGATTAGCACGGTTGGCTACGTACGGTGTGAAAGAAGTCCAACATACATACATGGCTGGGAGATGTGAAAACCTCTGCACTGATGAGTAGCGCTGCAGACAGGAGCCCCAAGCCTAAACCTCTAACCCGAACTACAAGCCCAACCTAAAACTTTTAGACCTAACTACAACAACGCTAACCATATTGCTCTGACATTAACTAGAATCTCATTACTATTAACCTCTAACCCTGAATTAACCTTATCTTTTAATCCCATAATACTAACCCAAAACTAATGCTGACTCGAAGCCACTATCCCTAATCTCAATCTCAACTCTAACACTAATCTTTTCTTAACTCGAACCCCCGAACCCCAACCCTCTCATTATCTCTAACTCTATTACAATTTATTCATGAATTTAACCTATATTCTTGGCTAGCGCATACACGCAGACTTTGAATGAGTGTAAGGAGCCTCCTGCTGGTGCCAGGGACCTCGAGTGTAGTACTTGAAGTCCAGCTGATCGTGCAATGGGCCTAGTTGGCCAGAGGTCATGGGATTGGCTGAAAAGTTTGAAAAGGGGCACCCGTGAGGAGGGGGGAGGGGAAATTAATGGGTCAGAGAAGGTTCGAGGACACGGTGGGGATGGAAGCGGGTAGAAGGGGCAGAGAGGGGGTCACCAGAGGGCCGTTGGTGTTCGCCCGAGAAGTCTCCGCAAAGCGCGTTGGACTCTTCTACATCTGGTAGCAGCGGTGGGATGTCGCCTTCACTCCGCCAAGCGTGAACATTCCGTTGGGAGACTGGGAGGAGGACGGAGCCGCGGTTACGTCGGGCGGCTCGGGACGAGCCACGACAGGAGACGGGGAGCCAATCTGTCCTCTGCGGACCAGTGCCGCCGTTGTCGGGAAGTTCGCCACCAGTCCGCCGAAGCAGCTGTGCCAAGCGCTACGCCCGCGATGAACAGACCGAGGTGCGAGGCTCCGCCTCGAGTAGGAGAGGAACTTGACAGTTACGGAGCTGCTCGCTACGCTGCTGCAGTAGCAGCGGTCGGTAACAGAGCCCGCACCACCCGCAACACACTGAGTTACAGCAGCTGCCACTGGTAAAAAGTGCCATCAAGGTGGGGCAATCGACGTTGGCCACCCTGTCGCCTAGACGAGCCGACCCCGCCACTGCAGTTGTCTCACCGGCCGCCAACCACAGGGGGAGGGGGGGAGGTGCGGTGTGGGGGGGAATGTCACAACCGACCGGCGGCAACCAGGAGCCAAACCAGAGCAGGGCCAAACCGACCTGCGGGAACCACCCAAGTGGGCCAGGGGCGGTGGGAGATGACGCTGAGGCCACCGGGTCGCTTTGGCCCTGCAGATAGGTTCCCAGCTACGGGTGGTGATTGGAAGTACCTCTTGAAGCGGCGTACACCGTTCTGGACTGGACTGGAGGAAGCACTAAAAACTCTGGAGATGCACAACCCCCGTCTGGCATGGTTCAAGGACTCCAGGACTGCCAGCCCCACGGAATGACTCCGAGTCAGCCTTGGCGTACTGCAGGACACTGTTGGTGTTGGGTGGAGGCGCCGTTCCACGCTTGGCCCAGGTGGCGCGAGGTTCATTGGTGGTGGAGCGGCGCTTTATCTTCGCCCGACGGGCGAGCGTTGTGCTGCCGGTAACGTAAAAAGCTCTACGCGCCTCCACGTGGGATCCTAGGAATATTCAAGCACACGCAGAGGTGAGTAATGGGGCCGGCCTTGGTGCTGGCGCAGGTAATGGAGGGTGCCGACGGGCTGGCGGAAGCAACAACGGTGACAGGGACAAGGGCGGCGCCAAACGGCGACATCGCTGCAAGATGTCGTAGCGTCGATCCATGTGCTGCCAATAGCACACAAGTTTTTTAGCGGGCAACAACCACGCCATTGGACTGACCGAGACCCTGCTGCAACAACTCGCCCTCACACCATCACGACCTGCCACCGCCATGGCCAGTAGGGCCGCATTGCAAGAGAGTGCCGCATTGCAAGAGAGTGCCGGAGCGAACAAGCTGCGACCCCCGACGTGCTCCTCACCTTGACGCCGACACGATGCAGGCGAGTGGCGGCGTCCTGGACCTCCCGGGCAAACTTCTCACCCACGTCATCACCGCCCCAATTCACCTCGCACACTGTGACATCCGTTGGCGTCGCTATTACCCCTCGGGCGTTATAAAATAAACTCCCTTCGACCTCTTTGCCACTCCGTTCTACCTCGGAGCCTGTCCCACGGCCTGACTCGGCAGTGGCGTCAACCGGCGAGACGAGTGGTTGGGCTGCAACATCGGGGATGTCGGTTTCGCTCGGGTCGGTGGCGGCCGTAGAAGTGCGCGTTTTGATTGGCACGGGTGCTCCAGCCGCCATCATGTTCACTCGTAAGTTTCACATGTTGCCCGAGGAATTTCGCCAGTTGTACCCGATAGGGGTACATTTGATAGCGGCAAGTGGGGGTAGCATGGGGATATTGGGACAGGTGAGAGCTCCGGTGTGTATTGGTGAATTGTCGATCATTCTAGTGTCCAACATGCTTCCCGTTCCTGGATTGTTGGGTACAGATCTCTGGTGTGGTATGCCCATAAAAAATACCACAGAGTACGTGTGGAGACCCCTTTGGGGAAACACCTCTACTTAAGAGCAGAAGGTGCCGATGCCCCTCTATGCGGACTCTGGTCAGCGACTCCGTGACCATTCCTCCCGCAGCCCAGATGTCGGTCCTACTACGTGACCGCAACCCCCTTGTTAGCACTCGAGCGGATGCCTATCCCGGTCTCGCCAACATCTCTGGTCACAGAGTGGCGCTCGTTGGCAGGGGCGGACACAGTTTTGTTGAACAGCAGTTTGTTGCACAAGTTCTGAACACGTCAGACAGAGCTACGAGCATGCCGGTGGGGGCCTACGTAGGACTCCTGCCCACCCTGGAATGCCAGGGCGACTTTGCGCCGATAGGATCAGGAGAACGTCCCTCAGGAGATATTGACGACTCATGGGTGAACGCTGTCTCAATGGAACATTTAAATGTGTCAGCCGATCAGGCTAAGAAACTCCGAACGTTACTAGAGAAATGTGCCAATGTCTTTAGTAAAAACAAAGGAGGTGCGGCACCTCTTCATCAGAATTCTTACAGGACGAGCCCAGTTGATAGAGATAAATGTGTTGCAACCGGTGCAGGAAATGCGGCAAAAGTTATTTCACCGTCAAACACGATGCAGTCATTCTGGTCAAGACGTCAGACGGCTCGCTGCTTTCCTGCGTGGATTTCCACCGCATTGACAAGGCCGCCTTACCACCCCCGCATGTAGACGACTCCTTGGATGATTTAGCGGGAGCTAATTCTTTAAGCACCGCCAATATTTTGTTGGGTTTTTCACAAGTGCCCCTTGACACCGAGTCCCGCCATAAAACTGAATTGCAAACTGCATTGAGGACTCCATAAGGGATGACAAAGTTTAACTGCTTTCAGATGGTTCTTCGGACGGTGCCGGCAGCTTTCTATCTTATGGAATGGAGTTCGTGGGCCTTCATTGGGACACATGCCTCACGATGGCGAGATGTTAACGACCTCACCTTGTTTACAGGAGACCGTGGGTTTGATCCCCACCCTGTATATTTGGAGTTTGCAAGTTCTCTCCGTGGTTGCGTGGATTTTTTTTCCAGGTCCTCCGGTTTTTCTCTCCACATTTAGATTCAAATATGCGTTTAGAGTATTTGGCTGCTATCAATTTCCACGTGATAAGTCACTTCGTTGAGCTATCATTTGTGGCCAGGTTGCTTCTGAAAAAGAGCTATATCGCTCAGTGGGCCTTGCCTGGAGGAAAAAACAGGGGGAAACATTCAAATTGCAAACATACAGGCTTCAGGGTCGGGATCGAACCCACGACCTCCTGTATGCCAGGTGAAGTAGTTAACATCTCGCCACAGCGGCACGATGCTAACTACCTCGCCTGGAAAAGTAACAAGGTTTCAACGGTCCGTGTCTAATTATCGCCGGTTTGTGGCGAACTTCGCTACAAACCTTTTCATGCCCTGACATGTTAAATATGAGGGTGCTTTTGGAGGTCTAACTGAAGAGACAGCCTTACCTACAGCGATGCTCGTTGTTGATGATGGCACCTCCCTTTTCACGTTATCTTGACTTTGCCCTCCCATTCAGCCTGGACACGGACGTCGGTGATGTTGGGATTGTAGCCGTGCATTCACAGACGCAGCAGGACCAGGAGATGGGCATCACGTATGGCAGCAGGCACCGGTTATTGCCAGCAGAACAGCGCTGTGCTGTATTACCGCTGCGAGCTGCTGGCTGTTGTTCACTTCGTTTAACAGTTACGACCCTACCTGCAGGGCCATACATTCACAATGCGCACTGACCACACTGCACCACAATGCTCATTATGAATTGATCAACCATCAGGCCATCTGGCCAAATGGTTTGAACACCTGCAAGAAGATGCTTTTATGGTCGTACACAGGAAAGGTGCACGGCACGCTCATGCTGATGCTCTGCACCTCCGATTAGCACGGTTGGCTATGTACGGTGTGAAAGAAGTGCAACATACATACGGACCGTCTATCCCCACCTGTGCCTTGTACATGCATCACGGGTGCACACACAATGCAAAGACAATCTCCCAAAACGAGGCTGCAGCGGTCGTTCCCGTTTACGCGCTGCCAGGTGACGTGATTGCGACTTCAGGCTAATTCGGGCGGCAGACTGGTAGCGGCTGCATGTAGAGGAAAACTCCTTGCAGCCGCAACGCAGCTCAGTCCGCTAGTGCCGATTCGGGGTCATCGGAAAGCCAGCCATATGTTTTGTGGAATGACCTCTACTGATTCGTTGGGATGTGTCCACCCAGCGTCGCTGCTTAGTGGGAACCGACTCCACTACGCCAGAAGCTATCCGTCGACATACATGCTCACCAGCGTATGCACCTCGGAGGACGTAAGATGACATCTGCCTTGCAGGGTCGTTATTTTTGACCGCGTTTGACTGCGGATGTACATCGATGGGGTCGACCCGTGTGCCAGGATTGTACCTGCCACAAACAAGCAAACGGCAGCCACACGACCACCACGACGATCCATCGCAGTGTCAGGAAGGGTGAACAGTTTCGTAGCTACGGGCTTGTTGGGGCCTTTTGCCAAGACACAAAGTGGAAATCGATTCTTGCTCGTGGGGGTCGAATGCTGCATTGACTGGCCGATGGCTTGGCCTCTTGCGGGACCCGACTGCTCAGTCCAACGGGCACGTCAGAGACGAGGGCCCTCCGCAAAGGCTGTGAATGAACCCGGCGCAAGCACGCGGTCTGTTCTCCTGTCACGCGTGTTTCTATAATGCGGATGCGAATTGGATGAAACGCGATTGAGTGAACAGAACTACGTCACGCAAGTCGGAATAAGCGGTTGTGCGGCTGCCTCAGCGTAGCTACACACAAGACGGGATGCTGCTGGATGCTTCTAGAAGCTACCCACGCGCCTCGGTGTTTGTTCAGCCTGCTTATGCATCTCGCGTGTTATCGCGGACTGTGTTTTACCTTCATATTATATATTATAACGCGATTTTCCATAACGCGGTGTTCTTCAGGAACACAACCACCGTGTCACAGGAGAACAGATTGTGTGTTCCTCGCAATTACTCTAAGATGCTTGTGAGATGCTAAGGACTTAAAAGGTGCATGCGAAGAACGCAGACTGAAACCTTAACACTTTCCGGCAGTTTTGACGGCATACAGACTAACCCCTCCACAATGACTCTGTTCGGATTTTTCACCCTTATTCTGAGTGCATGGCCACAACTTTATCCCACCTATTGAAGCACAGCTGGCAGACATCCCGGCCTGAGCCGATACACGGTGGACGTCCTTTCGTCACTCTCGAGCATACTCACCCATGGCTCGTGAGGCTGGCCTGGCCACCTCTCGTGGATGCACTGGTGGCTCACGAACAAATTCGATTTGAGTGGTGAGACACTCTATACCTTCGAAATTTGGCGAACCTGGCGTGGATCCACTGGCCACAGGTCCCATTGAGCACATCGGCTAAGCAAGGCCCAGTGACATTCGTTGCAATTGGGATGCAATTGGGACGACTTGGGTTTGTTTAGCCTTCTCAAGCCAGTCACGAATGCATCACCACGTCTCATACCATCCACACCAATTAATCCCGCCTCACAGTATCTGCCAGCGTCTTGGGTGCTACCCACTCTACAAGTGGTGTCCACAGGTCCGCCTGCCTCGTGCACCGGTATACCCTCGCCAGGCTCGATGCACCAGTATACCCTCGGCAGGCTCCATGCACCGGTATACCCTCGGCAGGCTCGCCGGCGGCAACTTTCGTGGCGACTTCGGAACAAGCCACTGGCATCTCGCCGTGCCCGCTGTGCTTGTCCTGTGAGTGGGCATGAGACTAACTCAGGCAACTGCCACTAAGCCTTCGACAATTGTGGTGGTCGTGAGAATGCGATTGTGCACTCGTGGTTCGATGCATTGGCATTTTCTGCTGTCTATAAATTGCAATATTAAAGTCGGCAAGATGTTTTGGTTAGTTGAACGTGGCAATTGCACCATATATAGTAAATATTTTGTTAAGAATGTGAAAACTGTAAATTTTGATTCCACGCTTATATTTGACAGGGTGCACGGGGTTAATGGTTTGCACGCTGTGTCGTTCTCGTTGCGTTCTTGTTAAGATTGGCACATTTTAATAACTTTAGCCAAGGATATGGGGAGGCAATCCTCATTATTAATGAATGTAACCAAGGTTTTTTGGCTCGCGTATACTGAACATGCAGCTATTGAATAAGCAGAAGGAGCCTCCCGTATGTTTGCCTTTCCGTGGTGCCAGGTTCGAGAACACGGGGGGTGGGGGCGGAGGCGGATAACAGAGACGGGTCGTTGGTGTCCTCTCTATGCGTGACCTCTCTATGCGTGACCTCTCTATGCGTGACCTCTCTATGCGTGACCTCTCTATGCGTGACCTCTCTATGCGTGACCTCTCTATGCGTGACCTCTCTATGCGTGACCTCTCTATGCGTGACCTCTCTATGCGTGACCTCTCTATGCGTGACCTCTCTATGCGTGACCTCTCTATGCGTGACCTCTCTATGCGTGACCTCTCTATGCGTGACCTCTCTATGCGTGACCTCTCTATGCGTGACCTCTCTATGCGTGACCTCTCTATGCGTGACCTCTCTATGCGTGACCTCTCTATGCGTGACCTCTCTATGCGTGACCTCTCTATGCGTGACCTCTCTATGCGTGACCTCTCTATGCGTGACCTCTCTATGCGTGACCTACGTCGTTTCGTGTAAATAAATAAAGGTCCACCCGAGAAGTCTCCCACAAACACCCTGGACTCGTCTACGCTTGCGCTAACCCTAAGGTCACCCCTAACCCCTAACCCCTCACCCCTCACATTATCGCGAATGCTCCCCTTGTGGGGGAGACACCTGATCCCCTTGTCGACTTGTCCCACCCCCCACAACTTCACCACTTAGCCCCCACGTGGCCGTGTGTGAGCTGTGCATGTGTGGCGTGTTGGTTGTGTGCTCCATTCATTGGAGGCTTTTGTAAATCCACCGCTGGATGATGTCCTCCATACGCCAGGGCGGCCGTGGGGGATTTTTCGACAATTCTTCACTACGCTGGTCAATTAGGGTTGTTAAAATCAAGGTGGGGAGGAGGGGGGTTGGCGGTCTACATTCACCACGAATGTTAGCGGTCTTCCGGCATTGTAGTCAGGTCGCCGGGTTAATAGCGCGACCGGGCGACCACTGCCCCCTCTCTTATGTCTATAGTGTGTCAATATTGTGCGTGCGCTGTGCGTGTCTGTGCTATGTGTGTTTAGCGTGTGGGTGTGCATAGTGCGTGCGTGCGCCATGTAAGTGCTGCGTGTGTCTGCTAAGCGCGAGTTTCTTATTTACCGTGTGACCAGCTGAGAGCCCAGCGAGACTAAACACACATCTGCCTCTCTTGCAGGAGACACTGGGGTTTCAAGAGCAAACACAGGGGCAGGGGCAACATGAGATACGATATGGAATAACGTATAACGGGCGCGGCGAGTGCTTGTGCAACCACCGCAAATGCAGCAGCGGCGACATCAACAAATCATTCGAGGTCGATTTTTCTTGGGGCGACACCGGCAGCACAGCAACATGTCTAGAGCCACGTGGCTGGAGAAGTTTTGCATGTACATGCCAATCACGGTGGGCAGCGGTGGGCAGCAGAGGGCAGGACAAGCAAAGCCATTGAGCTATAAATGCACCGATGCTTGCATTGGATATGTACCGTTCGGGGTACAAATCTCTGGTCCCGACACTGGTGAGACAAGGCCATATAGAGAAGGCTGTCTGGTGTAGGTCAATGTTGGCATGTTTTGCCACAAGTACGCGTGGTTAATGCAGACTTGATTATTTGCTAAAAGGTGTCCATTTGGTGTTTGAACATCTTAACACCTGTTGTATGTGTCAGGAAGGGCAAAACCGGTTCTTATTTTTTCATATTTAGATTTTGTTACACGGATGGTCCCGTTCAGCCAGTTGCCCGGTGATGTTACAAGGGAGTTGAAGTGGTGTGTGAGCAACAGCAGCAGCAACGAAAATAAGAACACAAACACTCTCATTGCAGAGGACAGGGGCCTGAAGGAATATCACACAACCGACAAACGAGACGTGTTTAACGGTCGCAAACGAAACACGCGAATTTAAAGAAAAAAAAGTGCAAAAATAATTGACAAGAAGGACTATAAAAAAATGTTAGGTGCAAGGAAGCTCTTTGTGTGCTGGTCTAACAGCTCTTTGTGTGCTGGTCTAACAGCTCTTTGTGTGCTGGTCTAACAGCTCTTTGTGTGCTGGTCTAACAGCTCTTTGTGTGTTGGTCTAACAGCTCTTTGTGTGTTGGTCTAACAGCTCTTTGTGTGCTGGTCTAACAGCTCTTTGTGTGTTGGTCTAACAGCTCTTTGTGTGCTGGTCTAACAGCTCTTTGTGTGCTGGTCTAACAGCTCTTTGTGTGCTGGTCTAACAGCTCTTTGTGTGCTGGTCTAACAGCTCTTTGTGTGCTGGTCTAACAGCTCTTTGTGTGTTGGTCTAACAGCTCAGCTCTTTGTGTGTTGGTCTAACAGCTCTTTGTGTGTTGGTCTAACAGCTCTTTGTGTGTTGGTCTAACAGCTCTTTGTGTGCTGGTCTAACAGCTCTTTGTGTGTTGGTCTAACAGCTCAGCTCTTTGTGTGTTGGTCTAACAGCTCTTTGTGTGTTGGTCTAACAGCTCTTTGTGTGTTGGTCTAACAGCTCTTTGTGTGCTGGTCTAGCAGCTCTTTGTGTGTTGGTCTAACAGCTCTTTGTGTGCTGGTCTAACAGCTCTTTGTGTGTTGGTCTAACAGCTCTTTGTGTGCTGGTCTAACAGCTCTTTGTGTGCTGGTCTAACAGCTCTTTGTGTGCTGGTCTAACAGCTCTTTGTGTGCTGGTCTAGCAGCTCTTTGTGTGCTGGTCTAACAGCTCTTTGTGTGCTGGTCTAACAGCTCTTTGTGTGTTGGTCTAACAGCTCTTTGTGTGTTGGTCTAACAGCTCTTTGTGTGCTGGTCTAACAGCTCTTTGTGTGCTGGTCTAACAGCTCTTTGTGTGCTGGTCTAACAGCTCTTTGTGTGTTGGTCTAACAGCTCTTTGTGTGCTGGTCTAACAGCTCTTTGTGTGCTGGTCTAACAGCTCTTTGTGTGCTGGTCTAGCAGCTCTTTGTGTGCTGGTCTAACAGCTCTTTGTGTGCTGGTCTAACAGCTCTTTGTGTGTTGGTCTAACAGCTCTTTGTGTGCTGGTCTAGCAGCTCTTTGTGTGTTGGTCTAACAGCTCTTTGTGTGCTGGTCTAGCAGCTCTTTGTGTGTTGGTCTAACAGCTCTTTGTGTGTTGGTCTAACAGCTCTTTGTGTGTTGGTCTAACAGCTCTTTGTGTGCTGGTCTAGCAGCTCTTTGTGTGTTGGTCTAACAGCTCAGCTCTTTGTGTGCTGGTCTAACAGCTCTTTGTGTGTTGGTCTAACAGCTCTTTGTGTGTTGGTCTAACAGCTCTTTGTGTGTTGGTCTAACAGCTCTTTGTGTGCTGGTCTAACAGCTCTTTGTGTGTTGGTCTAACAGCTCAGCTCTTTGTGTGTTGGTCTAACAGCTCTTTGTGTGCTGGTCTAACAACTCTTTGTGTGCTGGTCTAGCAGCTCTTTGTGTGCTGGTCTAACAGCTCTTTGTGTGCTGGTCTAACAGCTCTTTGTGTGCTGGTCTAACAGCTCTTTGTGTGCTGGTCTAACAGCTCTTTGTGTGCTGGTCTAACAGCTCTTCGTGTGCTGGTCTAACAGCGACATGAACACACGTGGATCGTAGAAAAGCCTGCAAGCACGTGGGAGCAAGGGGCGCCAGCAACATGTAGGCACGGGTTGCAAGTATGCTATGTTTTGGGGGGTCTAATTAAGAGATAAAGAGGGGGAGTGAAGGGAGGGAACCAAGCTGTAGATGGAAGACACGTGGAGTTCAGAAACGTGGAGCAGCAACGTGAAACTATGTTTTAACGAAGTTTTAATGAATTGTTTTTTTTATTAGGAAGAATGAGGCACTTCTGGGACTATGGGAAGGAGTTGGACTAAGTGGTCCGTGAGGTGATTGGCGGATTAAAGAGCACCTTGAGGATGACGGTCTGGACAGGTTGCATTGATGAGTTCTGTAGGGGACGTCAGGGGCATAACGGAGTGGAGCAGAGTGGTATAACGGAGTGGAGCAGAGTGGTATAACGGAGTGGAGCAGAGTGGTATAACGGAACGAGACGTTTTAAAGTACATTTAGAAGCGAGGCGGGAGCTGGTGTCACTATGTTCGTTGAACTTATTTCGCACAGCACGTAGCCAACCATGACAATCGGATTGTGCGGGGAAAGGACAACAAACTAAACACAAAAAACAGCTTTAAAGAAATTAGTTTTTGATCTAGATTTAAAAGTGCATAGCTCCAGTGGCTTCATAATAACGGAAGAGAGTTCCAGACAGCCGCAGAAGCAGTAATAGAATGTGGGCAGGAGCAATCAATTAATCAAGTCTGTTTTCTACGGCACTATTTCGTGCAAAGGATGCAATTCAAAGTGCTGTACAGGTAAAATAAAACATTGTTAAAAGACTAAATCACAAGAACAATAAAAGCAATTTCCAGACAAAAAAAATTGCATGATAATAAATTGCTAGCGAAGGCATAATTAAAAAAGTAACACTATAAATTATGTTTAAAAAAAATACGTTTTTAGATTTTACTTAAACTTGCTTAATGATTGCGAAGCCCTCAGGTCCCGTGGCAGGCTGCTGCACAGGCGAGGCCCATGCGCACTGAAGGCCGCTTCTCGTGAGTTGTGGTCCTGGCCCTTGGGACGACTAAAATACCGGACCCAGAGGATCTGCGGGATCTTGTTGGTTAATATATTAAAAGCATAGAAAACATGTATGCTGGTGCCAACGATTAAAAAACTAATAAAATAATGTTATAAATAAATTCTATGACTAACTGGCAGCCAGTGCAAGGACCGTAGAATGGGTGTCACGTGGTGGGTGCTCTTTCTGGTTTTCGTCAGCACAGGTGCTTCTGCATTCTGAATAAGTTGTAGGTTACATGTTTAATTTTTTGGAAGACCGGAAAAGAGAGCATTGCAGTAGTCAAGTCTGGTAATAAAAGCATGCATCAGTCTCAGTAGTAAACCGAGAGAGAAAACGCCGTACCTTAGCTATATTTCTTAGATGATAAAATGCCATTTTGGTGATATATCTGATGTGGGCTTCAAAGTTCAAATCCGGATCAAACCAAACGCCTACGTTTTTAATCTGCAGTTTAGCTTTTCAGTCAGCGAGCAAACTTTTGTGAGCAGTTCATCTCTTTGGGATTATGCTCCAATTGCCAAGATCTCTGTTTCGTCTTTGTTAAGTGCCAGTAAATTCAGTGACATCCACATTTTAATATCATCAATGCTCTTCATCAGGTTCTCTATGGGGCTTACATCATTCGGAGATACTGAAATGTATAGCTGTGTATCATCAGCATAGCAATGGCAATCAATCTCATGTTTCCTGAAGATATCGCCCAGTGGTAGCATATAGAGACTGAATGTAACAGGTCCCAGAATGGAGCCTTGTGGAACACTGCATGTAATTTATGTCTTGAAGGACGACAGATCACCTATGGATACAATTGCTCTCTGCCGGTCAAATAGCTCTTAAACCAATTTGCAACTGTACCGGAGAGGCCGGCCCATCTCTGTAGTCTATCAAAAAGAATATCGTGATCAACCGTGTCAAACGCTACGCTGAGTTCCAAAAGCACAAGGACAGAACATTTTTCGTCATCCGTGTTCAATCTTAGGTCATTAACAACCTCAAAAAGTGTTGTTTCAGTGCTATCTTGAGCACGAAAACAGGACTGAAATTTTTCAAATATACTGTTTGCATTTAAGAAATCAAAGTTATTTGAGGCCTAAGTTTTTCAGAATTTTACTAAAAAACGGAAGGTTGGAAATAGGCCTGAAATGATTGCGTATCAGTGGATGCATATTACTTTTCTTAGGAATGGGTTTTACCATGGTGGTCTTACGTATTTTGGGAAAGATACCTGTTGCTAGGGATTGAATTATAATTGCAAGCAATTCCTCAGCCACGCAACTGTAAACCATTTGGAAAAAGGTCAGAATCGTATCGAGTGAGCAGGTTGAAGACTTGCGGTTCATTACTTCTTGCCTTAGCATCTCCGAGTTAGACAAAGTAAAGGAACTCATTGTTTTTTCATGTAGTGCGTGGGGGCACTGGAGCAATGACTGAACATAACATGTTTAACTCGGCTTATACCATTTCTAAGTGAAGTTATCTTTTCTCTGAAGAATGCCACCAACTCTTCACATTTGGCAACGGTGATGTGATCAGAGTAGTGTTTAGGGGCCAGATTAATCAGGCAATCAATTGTTGCCAAAAGTACTTGTGGGTTGTTTTGATAGTGTTCAACCAACTTTTAAACAATGAGACCGTCGACCATTGCTAATTGCATTATTAAATTTGGTGAGATGACCCCTCCGAATATGGTAGTCGACAAGTAATTTGTTTTTTTCCATTTACTTCCCGCCTTTCTAGAGATCCTCTTAAGTATAAGAATGTCCTCATTGCTCCCCGGTGTGTTTTTTTTGCTTAATATTTCTTCATTTAGCTCGTACTAGCATATCAATGGTAGCTGTTAATTTAGTATAGAGATTATCAAGTAGATAAACAGCGGATGGGGGTAGTGTGTAAGTATTGGTATAATGTTGATGTATGACATTTTCAGTGACTTCAGATGTAAGATAATGCTTCTTAACCACACGCTCCAAATTACAGTTTTATGGACACCAATGCTGAGAAAAAGACACAATAATGATCTGAAAGAGCTACATGGGAAACAAAGGTTACATTAATTGTAGGGCCTCGAGTGATGACCAGGTCCAAAATATGCCCAAGTTTGTGAGTGGGACAACCGACATGTCGTGTAAAGTCCATTGAACTTAAAAGCTCCATAAAATATTGTGCTTTTGAATCAGTAATATTGTCCACGTGCAGATTGAAGTCACAGATTATATTATAGTTTGTAGTGATAATAGAAAGCAATTCTGAAAATTCGTCAAAGAATGCAGGGCATTGTTTCGGAGGCCTATATATGGTAATAGCAAGTAGAGGGGTATCACATTTTAATTAAAGTATGGTGCTCAAACGAGCTGAAATCGCCAAAACAAATTTTCCTGTAACTTAGTGTTACTAATAATCGCAGCCGTACCCCCACCCTTTTTTTCCTTTCTTGAATGAATTTGCAAAACTGTAGTAAGGAGGTGAAGCTTCAATCAACACAGCGGGTTGGTTACTATTTAGCCAGGTTTCTGTTAAAACATGCAATAGAGTTGTTATCGGTGATTATTTCATTTATAACAAACTAGCGGGAAGTAACCGGCATTGCTCGGGTCTTAAAATATTTCAAAACTACTCTTAAAAATCTAACAGCAGTGCGTACTGACTGTGGTGGTACCTGCTATCACTACAGCAGTGCATACCGACTGTGGCGGTACATGCTATCACTACAGTAGTACATGCTGACTCTATAGCAGTATTTATCGACTCTATAACACAAAGTAATCACTTGACAGAGTGGCGTGGTGAGGCCTAATCCCATGCAGAGCCTCCGGCCTCGCCTAGATTGTCCAGCCGGCCGAGGTGAAACCTTGGCAGGCTGGGGCTGGGCTGCTACCCCTGACTCCCCCCCCCCAGGCACGATATCCCCGGCCGCTCTGCAGTAATATCTACGGCCTATAGTGGTAGCATGTACCGACTGTATAATAGTAATAACTGCACGCATTGGGGTGGAGGGGACATGAGACAGTGAAGAATTTACCTGAGCGTTTAGTGTATTTTAAGGGATTTTTTACGCGAAAGAAAATGTCCCCCTCACTCCTACCGAAGGCGTGCAACTTGGCATGGGCCGTCCTCCCCACCAAAGGCACGTGAGTTGGTATGGTCGTGCACACATCATAAATACATAAATGGAAGCACACACAAATAGCACTAAATTGAATTAAACTAATTTAAAGTTGACGGATGTGAAAAAGGAATAGCGCTTGCTCACCGCAGGGCTTACGGCGTGGTACCTGGCTATTTTTTTTTACGTCAACCCCACCGTTGGAGAGCCAAGCGCGTGACCACACACAAACCCTGCCACAAACAAACCCCACCACAAACCCACACACACAACCTGCCACAAACCCACACACAACTTTCGACTTTTATATAGATAGATGATTTATTGTTAAGTGAACAAAAATTTTAGTGTTAAGTGGCTCTTAAGGCTCTTTGGTGGGTCAACTATTAGTGGAATGTAGGCTAAATTGCTGAAATTGACACCACCAGAGGATAGTTAAAAATGTCTGTCTTCTATAACTTGATGTGGGTTTTACCTGATAGATTAGTATTGGGACCTCAAATAAACCATATGTGAATTAAGAGAATGTGAGGCTTGGCATAGACAAGTTGAGAGAAACCTGTCGCCTTTGCAACCACGTTGGCGGCGACGATGGTGGGGAAAGTCGCGTGCAATAACTACTTCAACGATAGTATAGTAGGTCGCACCATGAATTTGACGCGATAGTGGACAGCTGCGCAGCGCCATCAAGAAAGCTCTAGTGACAATCCGGATCACACGGGGACCCGGATTAGGGTGAACGCTGATAAGGCGCGAATATCTCCCGTGCAGTCCTTTTGTTGGCAGTCAAAGCGTATCGTAAATGCGTGGCATTTGGAAGGTGGTGGTGACCTGGCAGGATGGACGTCGTGCAAGAAGACCACAGCCTGAACCTCTACTAACTGGCAGGAGACCCATACCAGCAGCGTTGTATTGAACTCCATGTGCTGAACTCGGCAGCCCAGTAGGCCCCCCCCCACCAAGCCAAACTCGAAGCCTGCAGGAAAAGCATTGCTAGCGATTAGATGCTCATGGTTGAAGGCCCCAACGCGCGGCATTGCCCAGGGCGGAACCCGCCGGCCAGGCAGGCCCCCCGCCGAGCCAGCCCTGATGCCCGCAGGAACTGTAGAGTGAATGATTAGACGCCCTTGGCAAAAGGCGCCGATGGGAGGCACCATAGGCAATCCCTCCCGTCAAGGTCGCCTTAATGACGCAAGCGAGTAGCAGGCGGCACGACCGCAGCACGGCGCCCATCGTCGATAGATCGTTGAGAGGCTCTTGGTAGAAGGCCTCACTTGGCGGCACCGTAAGCAGCTCCCTCGTATCCATTCCGCATCGCAGAGCGGCATGACTGAGGAGCTGGCGGTGCGAACTAAGATCGTTGAGAAGCCTTTGTTAGAAGGCCTCACCTGGCAGCACCATAAGCAGCTCCCTCGTATGGAATCCCCATCGCAGAGCGGCGCGATCGAGGAGCCGGCGGTGCAACTGAAGCAGGAGCGGGGAGCAGCGAGGCCGACGGCTTCAATGGGCCGGCGGATGAGAGCGGCAGGCGGCTAATTGCAGGGGCCGTCGCCGGAGTCGAGGTGGAACACTGTTTTTGTATAGGAATCTAATTTAGTTTTTTTTATTCTTGGCCATGAGGTCAATGTGGGTCTTGAAAGGCAGATTCAAGTCCAGGATAATGCCAGGATATATGAAGTTGTTCAGAGCCACAATGTGGGAGGGGGGCGTGGCCCGTGTCCCCCCAATGATCTGATCGAAATCCCTAATTTCGATCGGATCATTGGGGTTTAGTAATAAATCGACATTTTGCGACCCCCACTGCCACTGTGTACCCCCACTGCCACTGTGTAGCATATTATTACGTGCCAGGGTCTCTATGAGATGATAGGACAATAGGCTGAGTCCATAATTGGCAATAAGTAACGGCAAAGCAGTTATAAGTAACTCACAGAATTGTGCGCCATCACACAACGCGGTTCAAATTCGACCTTCGATCCTTACTTACTAACAACTCCTATCATTTTTCATTGCTGGAGGGGTTACCCTCTACCTGAAAATCCTGGCTCCGCCTTTGACAATGTGCATAAGTGACGAGACGGGTGCGAAGCAGCTAGAGACTAACATGGATTGGGTATATTTTTTTGCGTTGAGGACCAGTTTGACAGCATTAAGTTGAAGTTGATTAAAGTCCTGTTGTAGGTGCTGTAGCAACTCATCCACGTTGTACAATACTGGACTGTACTTCTGCGCTCCCCGCCTTGCACCCATGCTGACAAGGCGCGGTGAAGTGTGCTCATAGAGGCCCCCAACAGTAGATTGACGGGCTGCCACTTGGCACGCAGGTAAGGTAGACTAACTTGACGTCGTCGTATTGATTTAAATGTAAGCCATTGTATGTGTCCCTGCGTACTAATGGTGGAAGGTAGCCAATGCGGTACGGGACGATGTGGTAGCTGAGTGGACTTGCCGATGACCGGTACCAGCGGTGTCAAGATCGGTGACTGGCGGAGGAGGTTCGTGAAGGACGCTGCTGGGCAGTTGGAGGCAGTGGCCCATCGAACGGAGGAGCGACGCTCACAACAACGAGCGGAGTGCCGCCGGGCGGATAAAACACGGCAAGTTGGCACAGTCGGTGCATCGGTAACAACCCATGGCCTCAAGGTGCATCTAGCCTGGCACAAGTGCCGTGAGTTACACGGCAGACCCAGCTACGACTGCAGGTCGCGTGGGAGGGCTCGTGTACAAAGACCGCCCCCCGTAGCCTAAACAGACTGCAGGGGCAAGTGCTGTTCGCGAGCACCTATGAAGGCCGGCACGGCACACGAGGGGGTGGGTGGCCAGCACCATGCACGACCGCCTTTGTCTCCCACAGTGGCGATGCTTACACACCGTAACAAGTACTCATTTGAGGCTGAGTCGACCCAGGGTAGACCGGGACCGATTCAAATAATGTTGTGACAAACCTTACTAACGACACATTCATATATTTACGCGATCTAACCCCCTCAAAAAAACCTATATGATGAATGATAGTGGTCGCAAAAGCCTACACGTGTTCAGCTCAAGTAATTATCATCACCGGGGTTGGTGGCCGTGAGCGGGAATGGAACTCGGGCCGCCGGGTTCGTAGCGCAGCGCCCTGACCGTTGCGCCACCGCTCCCCCTCGCCCGCCCTCACGTGACCACGCACGTGACCACCACGCGAACCTCGCCAGCCAGGCCGTGGGCAGCCGCAGCTCGCCTTCCTTTCCGCCTTCCGTGACCCCCCTTCCCTGCGCCCATGGCGGCGTTAGCGGTGGAGATGGCGGCCCCGGGGCTCACGCAGAGCCAGGTAATAGCGAGGCCGCGAGAGCGACATGATTCACCCGGGGAGATTGTGCGACGAGTCGAGGCGGGGGGGGGGGGACCGATCTTGGCCTAGAGGCTCTGCCAGGGGGAGGCGCGCAAACCTCGGCGTGGGAGCAGGCGAGCGGCGCGCCTCGGCGGGTTCCGGGTGTGGTCGCCGCGGCTTTCGGGAGGTTGTGGCGGTAGCGGTGGGGTTGACGGTGGTGGTGGTGGTGGTGACAGGTGGTGGTGGTGGTTGTGACAGGTGGTGGTGGTGGTTGTGACAGGTGGTGGTGGTGATGATCCCGTTTCACTGTTGTGGATGATGCCGATGGTGTGTTTACCGTGATAGTGGTAATGACGCTGCTTTGTATTGACTCTGACGTGATGCTGCATGCAGTGTAGTGCGAGTGATGGTGTGTTCGCTGTGGTTGCTGGTCTGTTTACTTTAGTCATTAAGTAATGTCAACTTGTAACGCGCTGCACAGTGTTCGCTCTCGAAGCGAGAACGACGAATCGGCGCGAGGAACCACACATCGGGAAGGGAGCCACGTGTTGAATCCGGCCCCAACAATTGTCCACGTTCTGCGGTCCTCTATTAAAGTGTTATCGGCCAATTAACGAGTGATTGTTCATGTAGAAGGAACCTGGAGCACCTGCAGAAAGACCCATGGATGCGAGGGGGCAACGCTCTATCCCGTACGGATGGAGCAGGTGGAGTCCACATTTCCTGTACCGCCTTCTCTCAAGCCAGGGGCTATGACACCTCGGCGCCCACGGGAAGCGAGTTTAACAGCGTTTGTGTGATCCGTCAACCCTCCCCTCCTCCACAGTGCTGGATTACAGGCGTGTGCCACTACCACCTGGTACTGCGATGGTGTGTTAATTGTGGTGCGAATGATGGAGATGATTGTGTGTTCATTGTGGTGTGCTGATTTTTATTCACTGTCATTACCGATTCTCGTGTGTTATCACTGTTGGTGTGAAGGAGAAGACAGTGGTATGTTCAGCTGTGTTGTGGTTGAAACGCTTCTGTTTTTTTGCCCTGTATTGTATTTAATTGATGTCTGGATTGCATGTTTTCATTATTAATTTATTGTAAATTATTGTCAGTTTTATCGCTTATTTAGTACACCTTTGTTGTATTTGATAAGTACGTGCAATACCAAATGAAGATTGATTTATTGTGGCTGATTTTGAGTTGTGGCTGACGATGTGATCTGCGTGGACTTCCGCTGGCACAGCCAAAACTGCACATGGAGGCCGTGGACCTGGGCGAGTCTGGGGCCAGCGACGAGAAGAAGAAGCGGCGTGAGCGTGTGCCACGGCGCATCATCCACTTTGCGAGCGGAGAGACGATGGAGGAGTACAGCACGGACGACGAGGAGGAGGAGGAGATCTCCAAACAGCTCGCCGCCCCCACCGATCCCGTAAGCCACAGCAGCAGGGGAAACCACCGCCGGCTTTGAGCAACAATTGGTTTGGGGACTCAAGGGGCTCCGTAATAGGTCGGGCATAACAAGGATAGGGGTAAGGGGGGGACAAAATAGGGTTGGGTTATAGAAAGGATTATGGCTATTTCCTTCTGCATTTTAATAGCGGTGGTATTTTGCACTACGGGGCATTCAGGGCACCTATAAGGTATTAATTGGTGTAGAGTAATGCTTGCAGTAACTGGATGACAGGTGGTGACTGATTAGTGATGTGTGGTGGACCAATCGTCTGATTGACACTGCCTGCCAATACTCATAGACATCATTGAGTGTTATTGTGCAAAGGGATCTTGACGGATGTGTCTGTTTCTGCACTCCCTTCCACGGTGCTGCTGAAGGCAAAGTTGACGTGGGGCCCCTACCTCTGGTTTTATCTTTTCAAAACTGGAACAGGAACACTCGCTGGTAAGGCTCCTCTTATTGTAAGACACAACCCAAAACAAATATGATGCCCTTTTTGTTGCCATAAAAGCCTCAAGGAACCTAAAGCTTCTACATCATGACTTAAAGCTTTCGTGACTGCAGGAATTCATACTATTTGGGTCTTTCGGTTAAGTCACATAGATAGAAAAATTAAAATAAATCACGACGTTTCGATCGCAACACAAGCAATCGTCTTCAGGTGAAAAAATACAGCAGGCGAACTGCTGAGGCAGGAGAAATATATATTTCTCAGAGTATGTTTTTTGTTTGCATTCTGACCACAACATTGTGGTTAATGCAGACATGATTCCTTGTAAAAGGTTTCAGTTTGGTGTTTTAACATCTTAACACCTGTTTTGTTGCCAGAAAAAAGGGGAAAAACCTATTATCGAACGTAAAGCTGTTTCTTAGAGGATCTTATGCTCGGATGTTTAGCTAGCTATATTAATGCGTATTTTGTATGTGAAGAGAATACAAAATACCTCGGGATAACTCGTACACGTGTGGGAGCATAAATGTACAGTTCAACAATGTATTTTGCTACACAGCAAAAGGAGTAACAGCAAAATTTAACAACATATACATAAGCAAGCAAATTAGCCACAAAACCAAGCTGATCATCTTAAAAACATACGTTTTCGGCACAGCTTTGTATGCCTGCGAAACTTTGACACTAAAAAAGATTGAGAGGGACAAAATACCGGCATTTTAAATGTACTCCGGGGCATTCAGGAGGATACGACATCTTAGTTGGGCACAAAGAGTGACGAACGTACATGTAGGATAAAGGTTGAGTATAACAGAAAAGTTGATGCAAGTGGTAATGAGAATGAAACCGAGCTTGTTTGGCACATATGCAGGATGGAGAACGATGGGAAAATAAAAACTTTAATGATGGGAATGATGGAGGGAACAGGAAGAAGAGGAAGACCTTGTAGGGAATTGCTGGATGACATAAGAGATTGGTGCCGGAGAGGTGTGGCATAGCCTCAGCGTGTTGCCACAGGATAGAGGGAAGTGGAAACAAGTGACACACATTGCTTTCTGCCCATGGAGTTTGATGATGATGATGATGACAGAGCCCTAATTCTATGCTGCCCACTGTTGCCCATCAGCTTATAATGCCTTTTATGCGTGGTGATTGCCCACCCATCCCTGCTTTACTTCATAGATCAGGCACTTTCTAAGGAATTTAATCAAAAGATAATATGAACAGCTTTTGTCGATACTGAGTTTATCCCAGGCTGTCTTTGCACATTGAGAGAAAAACACAAAATAAAATGTACAGTCAACAACATAGTACTCCACTGACATCATTGTAACCTCATTGTGTAATTATTAGAGGAGTCTACTTGTCCATAACATTGAAATATATTTTTTCTCATTCACAAAGTTTCTACAATAACCTAGATCATACACCCCAAGTTTACATTCACAACATTATACCTTTTAGTATTTTGAGTTCCAATAGAATAAATGTACGCATAATGTCACTTGCAGTGATAGCCGACTTCTAAATAACAATATGAAAATCTTGTAACCGTCTGCAGTGTGCGACTTTGTCGGGGAGAAACTCGCTGACCTTTTCGGGATCACCACCGCAAAGTACCAGTACGCCATCGACGAATACAACAGGAGCAAGGAGGAGGTGCCTTCACGTGCACATGCACACAACACAACTTCACGAATAATCTGTAGAGGACTGTGTGGCTCAACATGGAGGAGAAAAAGCTTGCCATATTTTATACATCTGCTACTGAGAAGTTGCTTTTGGCAGGACACGTTGTTAGAATGGATGTTGGCCACGATAAATGGAACCATGAATGAGCTCGTGTGCAGGAGCTCGGTGGATTGGTGCAGTGCAGGACTGGGACGGATGGGAATGGCTTGGGGAGGCCTTCACCCAGTAGTGGATTAATCACCGCTGATGATGATGATGACTGCCCCCCAGGAGGAGGAGGAGGAGATGGAGGACCGCCTCTCTGAGGAGGCCCAGCGTCGCCTCGACGAGCGGAGCCAGCACACCGAGACGCAGCAGCCTTCCCCATCCGTGGGCGGCCAGGCCTCCCCCTGTGCGGATAACGGGGGGCCCGAGCCGACGTGCGTGGCCATGGTGTGAGAAGCCCCTCACGCCCCGCGTATCACAATTACACCGTGACCACTGCTGTACCTGTTGGGGTGGGTCCCGTGCCTTATTTCTATACATTTGTACATTGAGCTATTTATTTTGATTTTAATTGGAGGCTAGAGTGCAATGGCAGGAATACAGTAAAGACTATGACACCACACACTCCAACATACATCGTAGACGGTGGCACGACAGCTTCAGTTTGACAAGCATGAGGTGAGCAGAGTCTTACGAATAGTGGGGCCGCCTCACGTTGAATAGCTTTCTTTAAATTGCCTTTTTTTTTTACACATCCAATCTGTTGCACAGTGTTTATTAGACATGTAACGATTCACCAATGTTGATTAAAACTGATCCCAATGGTCACAAGACGACTAAATAATATGTAAATGTTACCTTTGGACTCCCTACTCAGGTCCACTCAAGAACTTACTTTTTTACTCTGCCTGTAACTGACCGCATATTTCTCTCTCCGCAATAGGCCCACTGTCACTGTATGGGCGTCGTAAGGTGTGGTTGCATTTAGACACAATATGAAGCAATGTTTTATTGCATAATTGGTTGGCACAAATGAGACTGAACAAACGAGAGAGTAAAATAAGAGTACAAACAGGACAAAAACATTCTAAATTCTTTAATCAAATTATGACCGCCAAATCTTGCCAATTGCTCTTAACTGCGGCGAGTGAGAAGGTGAATCGTTACTTGCCGTAGTTAATCTTTTATTCTCGAGGTGATTATCTGAGTTGGTGCGTGGTAATTAATGTCTGCATGTGCGTCTTTCTGGTGAGGCGTTGGAGGCCTGTACTTTACTGCTCCGTAAACAGCTAGGCATACATTTATTCAGCAATGCAGGTGGTGGATCGCTATAGGAAGGCCCGCGATATGGCTACGCGCCACTCGGTTTGCCCACGATGGCACCGCATCTAGCATTTGTAAGTGAATGGCAGCAAACTTGTTGGTGGTAAATTGGCACGGCTGGATGTACGATGGTGAAACCTGGACTTCTCCACGCAAGGCATGATTGTGTACTGGTTGCACATATTCGGGCGGAATGCGAGTGGTCGTAAAATGTGTAGGCGACGTAGATATAAGTGATAAATGCAGAATGGGGTTTTGTTTACTCTGATCCAGTATTTATGAATAAATGTATCGTATATATCACAGCGTCGTTGTGGAAATTTACACGTGGTTCGCTCACTTGGGCGCTACAAGCCTGGGGAATCAATTCCATTCCCAGCCACGGATCACATCAGAGGCGAGCTCACCTTTTCTGGTTCCCCTCACCTACCCGCACTCACTACTATGAGGAAGTATGGTCAAACAACCTTGATGACAGACACAGCTTGGGGTGGCCATCATCCAGCAATTAATTGAGAAGCAGGTGTAATTTATTATGGAAATTCGAAACGACATGAAACGAAAATGCACCCTACGAAAATCTGGCAGAGCAATTAGCGCGACGAAGACGTCTTACTATCGGAGTGCCCTTGAGGCGGTGGGTGCCAGCGGTGGTGCTGGTGCCTGAGGCCAGCTCGCGTGCTTAGGCGCCAGCGCGCTCCGTCGTGCCGTGGCGGTGCGCGTGCTCTCGGTTCTGCTTGAGGATCTTGCTGATGTGGTACTCGCTGTCATGCCCGGCTTCCGCCAGCCGCAGGTCGAGCTCTGTCAGCGTGCGGTTGTGGCTCATCCCCTCCTGCAGCTGCTTTCCTCCGTCCTGTGGCAAGAGAGCGATCATCACCAGAGGCCATGCGTGTGGTTGCCAATGAAGAAGGTTTAGCATGCTCCAGGAAGAATTAGGTGCAAATCCACACACTGGGTGTCCAGGAATAAGTCGGAAACAACGTGAACTTTTTATAAGTTGTCACTTTTTTACATTTCTCAAAACTGAATTGTTTCTCTTTTACAGCCACTACTGGCATCTTGTCCTGTGACATGCACTCTGTTCTACACTCGCGTCTTGTTTATGAGTACATCATTGGATGGAAGTTGACGCCCGTAGATTATTTCGACTTAAAATTAATTGTTCTAAAATCATTTATTTCAGAATATAAAGGACAAGCACACGTTCATCCTTTATTGTGAGAAGAATAAGTTTCCGTGGAAGGAGATGCATATGTGTTCGATTGATTTTTACAAAGTTTTTTTTATCGATGGCACTTGACCAAATTTTTTTTTTAATCGGACACCCAGCATGAGTAGTCGAGTCATGAGCAATGAGTATCGGGACTCACGTTCCCCAAGCGATTGCAGGAGAGGTCGATGGTGTGCAGGCTCGTGTTTAGCGCTACGGCGTGAGCGAGCGCCGTTGCCGTGGGCTCCGACATCTCATTTCCCCCCAGGTACAGCTCCACGACCGAGGAATTGCACTGTAGCGCACGGCCCAACGCCTGCCCAGCCTCGTCCCCGAGGCGGTTGAGGCGGAGGTTGAGCACTCGCAGCGTCGCGTTCCGGGAAATGGCATGCGCCAGCGCCTGCCCACCGTGCCCGCCGACCCTGTTGTCGCACAGGTTGAGCGCCGTCAGCCGGCTGCGGTTGAGCAGCTTGCCCAGCGCCCTGGCGCCGCGGTCCCCGACGAGGTTGTGCGACAGGTCGAGCACCAGCAGCGAGGGGTGGTCGAGCAGCTGCCGCACGAGCGCGCGCACCGCCTCGTCGCCCACGCGGCTGCGGTGCAGCCTCAGCACCCGCAGCGTGCGGCAGCTCTTGACGGCGCGCGCCAGCGACTCGCAGTCGCGCCCCGTGAACTCGAACAGGCTCCACTCGAAGTTCATGCCGCAGCTCCTCACGCCGTAGGCGACGTGCAGCTCCTCGAGGTGCGGCAGCTGCCCCGCGATGGAGCCGAAGTCGAAGTGGTCGACGCTGGGGCCCTCGGCACCGTCGTCGCTGCCCGCGTCGGACGAGTCGTCGGCTGCCGGCGCCGCTTCCCTGATGGGTGGGAGGAGCTGTCCCACGTCGAGGCAGCGCACGAAGGGGCCGCAGGCCGCCGCGGCCTCCCGCACGACGCTGGGATCTGTCGTGTCCGGGACGTAGAGCTCGATGAGGGCCTGCAGGTGCCGCTCCAGGAACATGCGCTTCCAGCTGTTACCGTGGCTCAGGACGTCGCCCACGACCCTGTTGGCCTGGCAGCGGCGGCGCCAGTAGCCCTCGTCGCCGACGAGGGCGGCCGCGAGGGTGAGGGGCAGCTGCGTGGAGATCCGCGCCAGCACAGCGGTACGATGCTTGGGCAGCAGCGCATCCAGCACCGGGTGGTCTGTGGGTGACAGGGAGACGACCAGGATCGTGGGAGAGGTAATGAGCGAAAGGACATGAGAGAGGGGTAGTCGGAGATTAAGAATGGGAGAATGAAAGATCGAGTGAGTAAGCAGGAAACGTGGTGTGGTGTATTGATCTGCACCCCGGTCACCATTTTAAAATCCACGTCTGTTCTCAATAGGTTCTTAGTAATCACAGTATTTTTCAGCCTTTGCACTGCTAGATGCAGGCCGACCCATGCTGAACGGGTAATTGGGCTTATTGGACCAAGCTTGTCAGTCCATGTTAGTGAAGATGGAGGTCAAACATGGGAGCATTGAAAGTACAGAACATGTATTTTTCTGTAATTCCCTCTGATTTCAAAAGCATAGCAATGCGGGTTACCCAGTTATAATAAATAGCTGTTGAGCATGAGAGGGAGACACCTTAGAGACTCAGGAATCGAGACGTGTTCACAAAATGTGCAACCATTGACCTCCGTGCCACGTTTTATACCATTGGCCATGAGGTCCTTGAGAGATTATAACACCAGATGGGATTTCTGGTGCTACCGTGCAGTGGTTTTGCTCTTGGAGAAATGCATGCACTTTGTCATAATGGATTACTTTAAATCTCAATCGCACCTGTTCATTAGGGTGTTCCACAAGGATCTGTACTTGGTCCCTCACGTTTCAATGCCCCACATGGCTCCTTTGGGCATTCTGCTACAACATGTGGGCTTATCTTAACACTGGTATGCTGATGAAGTGCACATTTACGTCCAGTACGGCTCTTGACTCTGCGATGGCAGTTTCTGTACTGTCTGCGGCATTAAAATTCGTCACAACTTATTTGACCAAATGCCGACAAAATCGAGGCCATATTCGTTGGCTCCCCTCCGCAGTTATATATAATTGGTTTGCAACATTTGTCACCGGATGGTCACGATGTCTGCCCATTATAGGTCAGAAATCTTGGTGGTCAGTTTGACCAGTCCCTGTCCTTTAATTCCTGCCACCTAATGACTTTGAGAGGCTGGTCCAGGAGTGCATGTTCCCCTGACTTGATTGCTGCCACGCATTACTGTTTGGGATTCCGAGTAAGGTACTGGGTAGGACTCCAGCTTGTTCAGAATGCAGCTGCTGGAGCGCGTGTGCGCACGCCGTTTTGTGAGCACATCGCACACCCGCTCTCCTGTCCTTTGCACTGGCTGGCTACCAGTTAAGTACTGGGTGGACTATCACCTGCAAGCCTCACAATACTTGCAGCAACTGATCCATGTTTATACTCCAACCAGCTTTGCTACCCGGCTTCGCCCGGGACTTGGATTCACCACGCCCGGCCGCCTTTGTCCCCCCAGTGGCGATATTCACACCACAGCAGTTACTCGTTTGAGGCTGAGTCGACCTAGGGGAGGCCCAGGACCGGTTCAAATAATCGTCACCGGTGGTGGCCGTGAGCGGGAATCGAACTCGGGTTGCCGGGTTCGTAGCGCGGCGCGCTACCCACGACACTACAATGCGTGACGCTTCCACATGCGCGGGTCACGTGACAGATGTGACGTCCCCCCCCCCCCCCCCCAAAAAAAAACACAAAAGTGTATTTTTATAATTTTTGCATGGTGTACAGTCTGGAAAGTACCCACATGGCACATTTCAAGTTTGTTGCATGTCGGGAAGTAGCTAAACATGTTGAACAGACACACATACTCACAACTTGGCCTTGTATATAGATGGAGATGGAGACAAGGCCCCTTCGGATCACCTTCTAAGTACTCCACTGTCAAGGCTCATTTCCTGGGGTGCAACTTTCAGTATATGGAACAATTTGCCTTTGGTAACGAGACAGTCGTTAGAACTATTTAAGTCTGTCTTGAAAACTCACCTCTTTAAATTGCCCTTTACCTCGTAGCTCTAGCCGTTTACTCTGGTTCTGTTTCTTTCCTGCTTTCCATACACGGTGCATTAGGAGCTATGGATGAAATTCGCGTTACAAATGTAAATATTCCCACACCCGGCACACCACTTTCAGTATACCGATCGCTATGGTTGTGGTGACGAGTGACATGCCGTCTACTACTGAAAAATTAAGCATCGGGTAGAAAGACAAAGATCCACCTTGCAGATGGAACAGATTGTTTGGGCAAGCGCTGTTAGCGAGCACCGAGGGGGCGGGTGGCCAGCGCCAGGCCCGGCCGCCTTTGTCTCCCCACGGCGATGTTTACACATCACAGCAGGTACTCATTTGAGGCTGAGTCGACCAGGGGGAGGCCCAGGACCAGTTCAGATAATTGTCACTATTGATGGCTGTGAACAGGAATCGAACTCGGGTGGCCGGGTTCGTAGGGCAGCACGCTAAATACCACTCCGCTACCTCCCCACACTACTACCTCGGCCACCATTACCACGAACGCCACCATTAACAACGGCGCATGGTAACACCTCCATTTACACAAAGTCCATCACTATCAGCTCCCTCCACAACCACGACCACTGCTACCAAAAACAAATACCTCCGTGTAGCCCGAGACCGTTGGAGCAAGTGATGTTAGCCATCACTACCACCAACACGACAACCTGCACTACCACCACAACCATCACTATTACCGCCATCTCTGCTACCTCAATAACCTCGATCACTACATCTACCACTATTACCGCTGATCCCACTTCCATAACCACCGCCGCCACTACCTCCACTTCCATGACCACCACCACCATCATCATCTTCTGTTGCGTGTAGTCGCTTGAAGATGTTTCTTGTTCATGTTTTTGTTGCAGTTGCACCCGAGTCAAGAGCCGCATGGCTCACAGGGTTATCATCTTCTCCACATATATATAAAAGGCAAAGTTGTGATTATGTGTGTCTGTTAAAAATGTTTAGCTACTTCCCGACATGCAACAAACTGCAAATTTGCCATGTCGGTACTTTCCAGACTGTACACCATGCTAAAATTATTAAAATACACTTTTGTGGGTTTTTTGGGGGGGGGGAGCTCAATAATGCAGATTTTTTTTGCACGGCAAATGAGCTGTGACGTCACATCTGTCACGTGACCCGCACACGTGGAAGCGTAACGCGTTGTAGTGTCGTTGGGTAGCGCGCTGCGCTACGAACCCGGCGACCCGAGTTCGATTCCCGCTCGCGGCCACCACCGGTGACGATTTCAACCGCTCTTGGGCCCTCTCCTAGGTCGACTCAGCCTCAAACGAGTAACTGCTGTGGTGTGTGAACATCGCCACCGGGGAGACAAAGGCGGCCGGGCGTGGTGGATCCAAGTCCCGGGCGAAGCCGGGTAGTACAGCTCGTACCTAATCAATGCAACTGAAATCACGACGAGCCGAGCGGCAACCCCCCCCCCCCCCCCACAACGGCACGCACGCTCGAAGTTGCTGACGATGGCGTCGAGGCTGAGGTGGGCGAGTCGCGGCACCGTAGCCAGGTTCCACTCGGGGTCCTCGGCCACGATGCGGCGCGTGGCGCGGGGGTGGGACGCGGCGGGGTTCGCTCCACGCCCGGGGGCTGCCGGGGGGACCCTGGGCTCCGTCACCCCTGCGGACGTCGTCATCGTCTCCCTGTGCGGCGGGGTAGAGGGGAGGGGGGGGGGGCACGTGAGTCATCGAGTGTGTTCATACCTGGGGTGCCGCGTTGTGTTTCACGCACTGCGCTATGCACCTGCCGTGCAGAGTTCGATTCTTGGCCGTGGCTCGCATGAGTGGCGAGTTGTCACCTGGGATCAGTCCTGGCCACTGCCTTCACCAAGCCGAATATGACCAGCGCGGTGTAGTATGGCTAAATAATAATTAGCCATACTTCACCACGCTGGTCAGTGCACGTTTCAAGGCGAGGAGCACAGGACGGCAGCACTATTGCTCTCTGCTCCCCACAACTCTGTACTGTTTGTCTATGCCGAGATCAATAATCTCGCTCAGCGACGGGCCTCCATAGAACCCAATGTGTAGTGTATAGTGTAGTGTATAGTAGTGTATAGTAGTGTAGTGTATAGTGTAGTGTATAGTAGTGTATAGTAGTGTAGTGTATAGTAGTGTAGTGCATAGTAGTGTATAGTGTAGTGTATAGTAGTGTATAGTGTAGTGTATAGTAGTGTAGTGCATAGTAGTGTATAGTGTAGTGTATAGTAGTGTAGTGTATTGTATAGTAGTGTAGTGTATAGTAGTGTAGTGTATAGTGTATTGTAGTGCCTCCATAGAGCCCAATGTGTTTTCGCTTACCGACCATTCCCCTGTTAACGACGGGCTGTTATAGGTACAGCAAATATTAACGCATCGATTAACCACGTTTCTTTTAATATTACGTATTTAGGTGGTATCTTCGTGAATTGTATAGCCATTAAATTTCGATTTAAAGCTTTCGTGACTGCAGGGATTTCATATTCTTGGTCGTATGAATTGTATTGTTTTATTTTTATTATTTTATTATTTCTCTTCTACGTGACTTTACCGAAAGAACCAAGAATATGTATATCTATTGTTTAAACGTAAACAAGTACGTTTTTCGGGTGAAACGGGGTCAACTTTCGATGCTTTCGGATCGAGTTGAGTCTTTAACGTGCATTTCCTATTCCTCGCTTAACAACCGCTTTCGTGGAACACATTCCCGTCGTTAAGAGGGGCTCTCTATACACGGCGGTGAGTGATGGTGAGTGATGTACACGGTGATGGTGAGTGGTGAGTGGTGGTGAGTGATGTATACGGTGATGGTGAGTGGTGGTGAGTGATGGTGAGTGATGTACACGGTGATGGTGAGTGGTGGTGAGTGATGTACACGGTGATGGTGAGTGGTGGTGAGTGATGGTGAGTGATGTACACGGTGATGGTGAGTGGTGGTGAGTGGTGGTGAGTGATGGTGAGTGATGATGAGTGATGTACACGGTGGTGGTGAGTGATGGTGAGTGGTGGTGAATTGGTGTGAGTGGTGGTGAGTGGTGGTGAGTGGTGGTGAGTGGTGGTGAGTTGTGTTGAGTGGTGGTGAGTGATGGTGAGTGGTGGTGAGTTGGTGTGAGTGGTGGTGAGTGGTGGTGAGTGGTGGTGAGTTGTGTTGAGTGGTGGTGAGTTGTGTTGAGTGGTGGTGAGTGATGGTGAGTGGTGGTGAGTTGGTGTGAGTGGTGGTGAGTGGTGGTGAGTGGTGGTGAGTTGGTGTGAGTGATGGTGAGTTGGTGTGAGTGGTGGTGAGTGATGGTGAGTGGTGGTGAGTGTTGGTGAGTGGTGGTATGTGGTGGTGAGTGATGGTGAGTGGTGGTGTGTGGTGGTGAGTGGTGGTGAGTGATGGTGTGTGATGGTGAGTGGTGGTGAGTGGTGGTCTGTGATGGTGAGTGATGGTGTGTGATGGTGAGTGATGGTGAGTGATGGTGAGTGGTGGTGAGTGATGGTATGTGATGGTGAGTGGTGGTGATTGGCGGTGAGTGGTGGTGAGTGGTGGTGAGTGGTGAGTGGTGGTGAGTGATGTACACGATGGTGAGTGGTGGTGAGTGGTGGTGAGTGGTGAGCGGTGGTGAGCGGTGGTGAGTGATGGTAAGTGGTGGTGAGTGATGGTAAGTGGTGGTGAGTGATGGTGAGTGGTGGTGAGTGATGGTGAGTGGTGGTGAGTTGGTGTGAGTGGTGGTGAGTGGTGGTGAGTGATGGTGAGTGGTGGTGAGTTGGTGTGAGTGGTGGTGAGTGGTGTTGAGTGATGGTGACTGGTGGTGAGTGATGGTGAGTGGTGGTGAGTTGGTGTGAGTGGTGGTGAGTGGTGGTGAGTGGTGGTAAGTGATGGTGAGTTGGTGTGAGTGGTGGTGGTGAGTGGTGGTGAGTGGTGGTGGTGAGTGGTGGTGAGTGGTGGTGAATGGTGAGTGGTAGGGAGTGGTGGTGAGTGGTGAGTGGTGGTGAGTGATGGTGAGTTGGTGTGAGTGGTGGTGGTGAGTGGTGGTGAGTGGTGGTGGTGAGTGGTGGTGAGTGGTGGTGAATGGTGAGTGGTAGTGAGTGGTGGTGAGTGGTGGTAAGTGATGGTGAGTTGGTGTGAGTGGTGTTGGTGAGTGGTGGTGAGTGGTGGTGGTGAGTGGTGGTGAATGGTGAGTGGTAGTGAGTGGTGGTGAGTGGTGAGTGGTGGTGAGTGGTGAGTGGTGGTGAGTGGTGGTGAGTGGTGAGTGGTGGTGAGTGGTGGTGAGTGGTGGTGAGTGATGATGGTGAGTGGTGAGTGGTGGTGAGTGATGGTGGTGAGTGGTGAGTGGTGGTGAGTGGTGGTGAGTGGTGAGTGGTGGTGAGTGGTGAGTGGTGGTGAGTGGTGGTGGTGAGTGGTGGTGAGTGGTGAGTGATGGTGAGTGGTGGTGAGTGGTGGTGAGTGGTGAGTGGTGGTGAGTGGTGGTGAGTGATGGTGGTGAGTGGTGAGTGGTGGTGAGTGGTGAGTGGTGGTGAGTGGTGAGTGGTGATGAGTGGTGGTGAGTGATGGTGAGTGGTGGTGGTGAGTGGTGAGTGGTGGTGAGTGGTGATGAGTGGTGGTGAGTGATGGTGAGTGATGGTGAGTGGTGGTGAGTGGTGGTGGTGATGGTGAGTGATGGTGAGTGATGGTGGTGAGTGGTGGTGAGTGGTGGTGGTGAGTGATGGTGAGTGATGGTGGTGAGTGGTGGTGAGTGGTGGTGAGTGGTGAGTGATGGTGGTGAGTGGTGGTGAGTGATGGTGAGTGGTGGTGAGTGGTGGTGGTGAGTGGTGGTGAGTGGTGGTGAGTGGTGAGTGATGGTGAGTGATGGTGAGTGGTGGTGAGTGATGGTGAGTGGTGGTGTGTAATGGTGTGTGATGGTGAGTGGTGAGTGGTGGTGAGTGATGGTGAGTGATGGTGGTGAGTGGTGGTGAGTGGTGGTGAGTGATGGTGAGTGATGGTGGTGAGTGGTGGTGAGTGATGGTGAGTGGTGGTGGTGAGTGGTGGTGAGTGGTGGTGAGTGGTGGTGAGTGATGGTGAGTGATGGTGAGTGGTGGTGAGTGATGGTGAGTGGTGGTGAGTGATGGTGAGTGATGGTGAGTGGTGGTGAGTGGTGGTGAGTGATGGTGAGTGGTGGTGAGTGATGGTGAGTGGTGGTGTGTGATGGTGTGTGATGGTGAGTGGTGAGTGGTGGTGAGTGATGGTGAGTGATGGTGGTGAGTGGTGGTGAGTGGTGGTGAGTGATGGTGGTGAGTGGTGGTGAGTGGTTAGTGGTGGTGAGTGATGGTGTGTGATGGTGAGTGGTGAGTGGTGGTGAGTGGTGGTGAGTGATGATGGTGAGTGGTGGTGGTGAGTGGTGAGTGGTGGTGAGTGATGGTGAGTGATGGTGGTGAGTGGTGGTGAGTGGTGGTGGTGAGTGGTGAGTGGTGGTGAGTGATGGTGAGTGGTGGTGGTGAGTGGTGAGTGGTGGTGAGTGATGGTGAGTGATGGTGGTGAGTGGTGGTGAGTGGTGGTGGTGAGTGGTGAGTGGTGGTGAGTGATGGTGAGTGGTGGTGGTGAGTGGTGAGTGGTGGTGAGTGATGGTGAGTGATGGTGGTGAGTGGTGGTGAGTGGTGGTGGTGAGTGGTGAGTGGTGGTGAGTGATGGTGAGTGGTGGTGGTGAGTGATGGTGAGTGATGGTGGTGAGTGGTGGTGAGTGGTGGTGGTGAGTGGTGAGTGGTGGTGAGTGATGGTGAGTGGTGGTGGTGAGTGATGGTGAGTGATGGTGAGTGGTGGTGAGTGATGGTGAGTGGTGGTGAGTGAGTGGTGAGTGATGGTGAGTGATGGTGAGTGGTGGTGAGTGGTGAGTGGTGGTGAGTGGTGGAGTGGTGAGTGGTGAGTGGTGGTGAGTGGTGGTGAGTGGTGAGTGGTGAGTGGTGGTGAGTGGTGAGTGGTGGGAGTGGTGTGGTGGTGAGTGGTGAGTGATGGTGAGTGGTGAGTGGTGAGTGGTGAGTGGGTGAGTGGTGGTGAGTGGTGGTGAGTGGTGAGTGGTGGTGAGGTGGTGAGTGGTGGTGAGTGGTGGTGAGTGAGGTGAGTGGTGGTGAGTGGATGGTGAGTGGTGGTGAGTGGTGGTGAGTGATGGTGAGTGGTGGTGAGTGGTGGTGAGTGGTGGTGAGTGGTGGTGAGTGATGGTGAGTGGTGGTGAGTGGTGGTGAGTGATGGTGAGTGGTGGTGAGTGGTGGTGAGTGGTGGTGAGTGGTGGTGAGTGATGGTGAGTGGTGGTGAGTGAGTGGTGAGTGGTGGTGAGTGGTGGTGAGTATGGTGAGTGGTGGTGAGTGATGGTGAGTGGTGGTGAGTGGTGGAGTGAGTGGTGGGTGAGTGGTGAGTGGTGGTGAGTGATGGTGAGTGGTGGTGAGTGGTGGTGAGTGTGGTGGTGAGTGGTGGTGAGTGGTGGTGAGTGGTGGTGAGTGGTGAGTGGTGGTGAGTGATGGTGGTGAGTGGTGGTGAGTGGTGGTGGTGAGTGGTGAGTGGTGGTGAGTGATGGTGAGTGGTGGTGGTGAGTGAGGTGAGTGATGGTGGTGAGTGGTGGTGAGTGGTGGTGGTGAGTGGTGAGTGGTGGTGAGTGATGGTGAGTGGTGGTGGTGAGTGATGGTGAGTGATGGTGAGTGGTGGTGAGTGATGGTGAGTGGTGGTGAGTGATGGTGAGTGGTGGTGAGTGGTGGTGAGTGGTGAGTGGTGGTGAGTGGTGAGTGGTGGTGAGTGGTGGTGAGTGGTGAGTGGGTGAGTGGTGGTGAGTGGTGAGTGGTGAGTGGTGGTGAGTGGTGAGTGGTGGTGAGTGGTGAGTGGTGGTGAGTGGTGAGTGGTGGTGAGTGGTGAGTGATGGTGAGTGGTGGTGAGTGGTGAGTGGTGAGTGGAGGTGAGTGGTGGTGAGTGGTGGTGAGTGGTGAGTGGTGGTGAGTGGTGGTGAGTGGTGGTGAGTGGTGGTGAGTGATGGTGAGTGGTGGTGAGTGATGGTGAGTGGTGGTGAGTGGTGGTGAGTGGTGGTGAGTGGTGGTGAGTGATGGTGAGTGGTGGTGAGTGAGTGGTGGTGAGTGGTGGTGAGTGGTGGTGAGTGGTAGTGAGTGATGGTGAGTGGTGGTGAGTGGTGGTGAGTGGTGGTGAGTGGTGAGTGGTAGTGAGTGGTGGTGAGTGATGGTGAGTGATGGTGAGTGGTGGTGGTGAGTGGTGGTGAGTGATGGTGAGTGATGGTGAGTGGTGGTGAGTGGTGAGTGATTTTCACGTGAACCTCTCCGGGTGAAGTCTCCGCTGCGACTGAGCGCGTCCCTCGTCTCCATGGCGACGACCTCTGCCTGACCCCGCCGCGAGCGGAAGCCGCGGTGGTCAAAACCGCGATTCGTAATTCACTCGCCGGTCTCTTATACGGCCACGGATGAGGGCCATTGCTCGAAACGTCGCCTTATTATATACAATATACAAGGGTTCCTCTACTTACGAACGGGGCGAGGTTCCAGAGGTCTGTTCGTAAGTTAAACTGATCTACCGTAGATTACAAACACGTATACGGCATGTACAACTACAAGTTGAACAATATCCTACAGATGTAGATGCCGCTGGTTCTTCACATTCTACAGATGTAGATGCCACTGGTTCTTCATGTCCTGCAGATGTAGATGCCGCTGGTTCTTCATGTCCTGCAAATGTAGATGCCGCTGGTTCTTCATGTCCTGCAGATGTAGATGCCACTGGTTCTTCATGTCCTGCAGATGTAGATGCCACTGGTTCTTCACATTCTACAGATGTAGATGCCACTGGTTCTTCATGTCCTGCAGATGTAGATGCCGCTGGTTCTTCATGTCCTGCAGATGTAGATGCCGCTGGTTCTTCACATTCTACAGATGTAGATGCCACTGGTTCTTCATGTCCTGCAGATGTAGATGCCGCTGGTTCTTCATGTCCTGCAGATGTAGATGCCGCTGGTTCTTCATGTCCTGCAGATGTAGATGCCACTGGTTCTTCATGTCCTGCAGATGTAGATGCCACTGGTTCTTCATGTCCTGCAGATGTAGATGCCGCTGGTTCTTCATGTCCTGCAGATGTAGATGCCGCTGGTTCTTCATGTCCTGCAGATGTAGATGCCGCTGGTTCTTCATGTCCTGCAGATGTAGATGCCACTGGTTCTTCATGTCCTGCAGATGTAGATGCCACTGGTTCTTCATGTCCTGCAGATGTAGATGCCGCTGGTTCTTCATGTCCTGCAGATGTAGATGCCACTGATTCTTCATGTCCTGCAGATGTAGATGCCACTGGTTCTTCATGTCCTGCAGATGTAGATGCCACTGGTTCTTCATGTCCTGCAGATGTAGATGCCACTGGTTCTTCATGTCCTGCAGATGTAGATGCCACTGGTTCTTCATGTCCTGCAGATGTAGATGCCACTGGTTCTTCATGTCCTGCAGATGTAGATGCCACTGGTTCTTCATGTCCTGCAGATGTAGATGCCACTGGTTCTTCATGTCCTGCAGATGTAGATGCCACTGGTTCTTCACATTCTACAGATGTAGATGCCACTGGTTCTTCACGTTCTACAAATGTAGATGCCACTGGTTCTTCACATTCTACAGATGTAGATACCACTGGTTCTTCACATTCTACAGATGTAGATGCCACTGGTTTTTCACATTCTACAGATGTAGATGCCACTGGTTCTTCACATTCTGCAGATGTAGATGCCACTGGTTCTTCACATTCTACAGATGTAGATGCCACTGGTTCTTCACATTCTGCAGATGTAGATGCCACTGGTTCTTCACATTCTACAGATGTAGATGCCACTGGCTCTTCACGCTCTGCAGATGTAGATGCCACTGGTTCTTCAAATTCTACAGATGTAGATGCCACTGGCTCTTCATGTCCTGCAGATGTAGATGCCACTGGTTCTTCACATTCTACAGATGTAGATGCCACTGGCTCTTCACGCTCTGCAGATGTAGATGCCACTGGTTCTTCACATTCTACAGATGTAGATGCCACTGGCTCTCCATGTCCTGCAGATGTAGATACCACTGGCTCTTCACGTTCTACAGATGTAGATGCCACTGGCTCTTCATGTCCTGCAGATGTAGATGCCGCTGGTTCTTCACATTCTACAGATGTAGATGCCACTGGCTCTTCATGTCCTGCAGATGTAGATGCCGCTGGTTCTTCACATTCTACAGATGTAGATGCCGCTGGTTCTTCACATTCTACAGATGTAGATGCCGCTGGTTCTTCACATTCTACAGATGTAGATGCCGCTGGTTCTTCACATTCTACAGATGTAGATGCCGCTGGTTCTTCACATTCTACAGATGTAGATGCCGCTGGTTCTTCACATTCTACAGATGTAGATGCCGCTGATTCTTCACATTCTGCAGATGTAGATGCCACTGGTTCTTCATGTCCTGCAGATGTAGATGCCGCTGGTTCTTCATGTCCTGCAGATGTAGATGCCGCTGGTTCTTCATGTCCTGCAGATGTAGATGCCACTGGTTCTTCATGTCCTGCAGATGTAGATGCCACTGGTTTTTCATGTCCTGCAGATGTAGATGCCGCTGGTTCTTCATGTCCTGCAGATGTAGATGCCGCTGGTTCTTCATGTCCTGCAGATGTAGATGCCGCTGGTTCTTCATGTCCTGCAGATGTAGATGCCACTGGTTCTTCATGTCCTGCAGATGTAGATGCCACTGGTTCTTCATGTCCTGCAGATGTAGATGCCGCTGGTTCTTCATGTCCTGCAGATGTAGATGCCGCTGGTTCTTCATGTCCTGCAGATGTAGATGCCACTGGTTCTTCATGTCCTGCAGATGTAGATGCCACTGGTTCTTCATGTCCTGCAGATGTAGATGCCACTGGTTCTTCATGTCCTGCAGATGTAGATGCCACTGGTTCTTCATGTCCTGCAGATGTAGATGCCACTGGTTCTTCATGTCCTGCAGATGTAGATGCCACTGGTTCTTCATGTCCTGCAGATGTAGATGCCACTGGTTCTTCATGTCCTGCAGATGTAGATGCCACTGGTTCTTCATGTCCTGCAGATGTAGATGCCACTGGTTCTTCATGTCCTGCAGATGTAGATGCCACTGGTTCTTCACATTTTACAGATGTAGATGCCACTGGTTCTTCACGTTCTACAGATGTAGATGCCACTGGTTCTTCACATTCTACAGATGTAGATACCACTGGTTCTTCACATTCTACAGATGTAGATGCCACTGGTTCTTCACATTCTACAGATGTAGATGCCACTGGTTCTTCACATTCTGCAGATGTAGATGCCACTGGTTCTTCACATTCTACAGATGTAGATGCCACTGGTTCTTCACATTCTGCAGATGTAGATGCCACTGGTTCTTCACATTCTACAGATGTAGATGCCACTGGCTCTTCACGCTCTGCAGATGTAGATGCCACTGGTTCTTCACATTCTACAGATGTAGATGCCACTGGCTCTTCATGTCCTGCAGATGTAGATGCCACTGGTTCTTCACATTCTACAGATGTAGATGCCACTGGCTCGTCACGCTCTGCAGATGTAGATGCTACTGGTTCTTCACATTCTACAGATGTAGATGCCACTGGCTCTCCATGTCCTGCAGATGTAGATACCACTGGCTCTTCACGTTCTACAGATGTAGATGCCACTGGCTCTTCATGTCCTGCAGATGTAGATGCCGCTGGTTCTTCACATTCTACAGATGTAGATGCCACTGGCTCTTCATGTCCTGCAGATGTAGATGCCGCTGGTTCTTCACATTCTACAGATGTAGATGCCGCTGGTTCTTCACGTTCTACAGATGTAGATGCCGCTGGTTCTTCACATTCTACAGATGTAGATGCCGCTGGTTCTTCACATTCTACAGATGTAGATGCCGCTGGTTCTTCACATTCTACAGATGTAGATGCCGCTGGTTCTTCATGTCCTGCAGATGTAGATGCCACTGGTTCTTCATGTCCTGCAGATGTAGATGCCGCTGGTTCTTCATGTCCTGCAGATGTAGATGCCGCTGGTTCTTCATGTCCTGCAGATGTAGATGCCACTGGTTCTTCATGTCCTGCAGATGTAGATGCCACTGGTTCTTCATGTCCTGCAGATGTAGATGCCACTGGTTCTTCATGTCCTGCAGATGTAGATGCCACTGGTTCTTCATGTCCTGCAGATGTAGATGCCACTGGTTCTTCATGTCCTGCAGATGTAGATGCCACTGGTTCTTCATGTCCTGCAGATGTAGATGCCACTGGTTCTTCATGTCCTGCAGATGTAGATGCCACTGGTTCTTCATGTCCTGCAGATGTAGATGCCACTGGTTCTTCACATTTTACAGATGTAGATGCCACTGGTTCTTCACGTTCTACAGATGTAGATGCCACTGGTTCTTCACATTCTACAGATGTAGATACCACTGGTTCTTCACATTCTACAGATGTAGATGCCACTGGTTCTTCACATTCTACAGATGTAGATGCCACTGGTTCTTCACATTCTGCAGATGTAGATGCCACTGGTTCTTCACATTCTACAAATGTAGATGCCACTGGTTCTTCACATTCTGCAGATGTAGATGCCACTGGTTCTTCACATTCTACAGATGTAGATGCCACTGGCTCTTCACGCTCTGCAGATGTAGATGCCACTGGTTCTTCACATTCTACAGATGTAGATGCCACTGGCTCTTCATGTCCTGCAGATGTAGATGCCACTGGTTCTTCACATTCTACAGATGTAGATGCCACTGGCTCGTCACGCTCTGCAGATGTAGATGCTACTGGTTCTTCACATTCTACAGATGTAGATGCCACTGGCTCTCCATGTCCTGCAGATGTAGATACCACTGGCTCTTCACGTTCTACAGATGTAGATGCCACTGGCTCTTCATGTCCTGCAGATGTAGATGCCGCTGGTTCTTCACATTCTACAGATGTAGATGCCACTGGCTCTTCATGTCCTGCAGATGTAGATGCCGCTGGTTCTTCACATTCTACAGATGTAGATGCCGCTGGTTCTTCACATTCTACAGATGTAGATGCCGCTGGTTCTTCACATTCTACAGATGTAGATGCCGCTGGTTCTTCACATTCTACAGATGTAGATGCCGCTGGTTCTTCACATTCTACAGATGTAGATGCCGCTGGTTCTTCACATTCTACAGATGTAGATGCCACTGGTTCTTCACATTCTACAGATGTAGATGCCACTGGCTCTTCACGCTCTGCAGATGTAGATGCCACTGGTTCTTCACATTCTACAGATGTAGATGCCACTGGCTCTCCATGTCCTGCAGATGTAGATACCACTGGCTCTTCACGTTCTACAGATGTAGATGCCACTGGATCTTCATGTCCTGCAGATGTAGATGCCGCTGGTTCTTCACATTCTACAGATGTAGATGCCACTGGCTCTTCATGTCCTGCAGATGTAGATGCCGCTGGTTCTTCACATTCTACAGATGTAGATGCCGCTGGTTCTTCACATTCTACAGATGTAGATGCCGCTGGTTCTTCACATTCTACAGATGTAGATGCCGCTGGTTCTTCACATTGTACAGATGTAGATGCCGCTGGTTCTTCACATTCTACAGATGTAGATGCCGCTGGTTCTTCACATTCTACAGATCTAGATGCCGCTGGTTCTTCACATTCTACAGATGTAGATGCCGCTGGTTCTTCACATTCTGCAGATGTAGATACCACTGGTTCTTCACATTCTACAGATGTAGATGCCGCTGGTTCTTCACATTCTGCAGATGTAGATACCACTGGTTCTTCACATTCTACAGATGTAGATGCCGCTGGTTCTTCACATTCTACAGATGTAGATGCCGCTGGTTCTTCACATTCTACAGATGTAGATGCCGCTGGCTCTTCACATTCTGCAGATGTAGATGCCACTGGTTCTTCACATTCTACAGATGTAGATGCCACTGGTTCTTCACGTTCTGCAGATGTAGATGCCACTGGTTCTTCACATTCTACAGATGTAGATGCCACTGGTTCTTCACATTCTACAGATGTAGATGCCACTGGTTCTTCACATTCTACAGATGTAGATGCCACTGGTTCTTCACATTCTACAGATGTAGATGCCACTGGTTCTTCACATTCTACAGATGTAGATGCCGCTCGTTCTTCACATTCTGCAGATGTAGATGCCGCTGGTTCTTCACATTCTGCAGATGTAGATGCCACTGGTTCTTCATGTCCTGCAGATGTAGATGCCACTGGTTCTTCACATTCTACAGTTGTAGATGCCACTGGCTCGTCACGCTCTGCAGATGTAGATGCTACTGGTTCTTCACGGTCTACAGATGTAGATGCCACTGGCTCTCCATGTCCTGCAGATGTAGATACCACTGGCTCTTCACGTTCTACAGATGTAGATGCCACTGGCTCTTCATGTCCTGCAGATGTAGATGCCGCTGGTTCTTCACATTCTACAGATGTAGATGCCACTGGCTCTTCATGTCCTGCAGATGTAGATGCCGCTGGTTCTTCACATTCTACAGATGTAGATGCCGCTGGTTCTTCACATTCTACAGATGTAGATGCCGCTGGTTCTTCACATTCTACAGATGTAGATGCCGCTGGTTCTTCACATTCTACAGATGTAGATGCCGCTGGTTCTTCACATTCTACAGATGTAGATGCCGCTGGTTCTTCACATTCTACAGATGTAGATGCCACTGGTTCTTCACATTCTACAGATGTAGATGCCACTGGCTCTTCACGCTCTGCAGATGTAGATGCCACTGGTTCTTCACATTCTACAGATGTAGATGCCACTGGCTCTCCATGTCCTGCAGATGTAGATACCACTGGCTCTTCACGTTCTACAGATGTAGATGCCACTGGATCTTCATGTCTTGCAGATGTAGATGCCGCTGGTTCTTCACATTCTACAGATGTAGATGCCACTGGCTCTTCATGTCCTGCAGATGTAGATGCCGCTGGTTCTTCACATTCTACAGATGTAGATGCCGCTGGTTCTTCACATTCTACAGATGTAGATGCCGCTGGTTCTTCACATTCTACAGATGTAGATGCCGCTGGTTCTTCACATTGTACAGATGTAGATGCCGCTGGTTCTTCACATTCTACAGATGTAGATGCCGCTGGTTCTTCACATTCTACAGATCTAGATGCCGCTGGTTCTTCACATTCTACAGATGTAGATGCCGCTGGTTCTTCACATTCTGCAGATGTAGATACCACTGGTTCTTCACATTCTACAGATGTAGATGCCGCTGGTTCTTCACATTCTGCAGATGTAGATACCACTGGTTCTTCACATTCTACAGATGTAGATGCCGCTGGTTCTTCACATTCTACAGATGTAGATGCCGCTGGTTCTTCACATTCTACAGATGTAGATGCCGCTGGCTCTTCACATTCTGCAGATGTAGATGCCACTGGTTCTTCACATTCTACAGATGTAGATGCCACTGGTTCTTCACGTTCTGCAGATGTAGATGCCACTGGTTCTTCACATTCTACAGATGTAGATGCCACTGGTTCTTCACATTCTACAGATGTAGATGCCACTGGTTCTTCACATTCTACAGATGTAGATGCCACTGGTTCTTCACATTCTACAGATGTAGATGCCACTGGTTCTTCACATTCTACAGATGTAGATGCCGCTCGTTCTTCACATTCTGCAGATGTAGATGCCGCTGGTTCTTCACATTCTGCAGATGTAGATGCCACTGGTTCTTCACATTCTACAGATGTAGATGCCGCTGGTTCTTCACATTCTACAGATGTAGATGCCGCTGGTTCTTCACATTCTACAGATGTAGATGCCGCTGGTTCTTCACATTCTACAGATGTAGATGCCGCTGGTTCTTCACATTCTACAGATGTAGATGCCGCTGGTTCTTCACATTCTGCAGATGTAGATACCACTGGTTCTTCACATTCTACAGATGTAGATTCCGCTGGTTCTTCACATTCTGCAGATGTAGATACCACTGGTTCTTCACATTCTACAGATGTAGATGCCGCTGGTTCTTCACATTCAACAGATGTAGATGCCGCTGGTTCTTCACATTCTGCAGATGTAGATGCCACTGGTTCTTCACATTCTACAGATGTAGATGCCACTGGTTCTTCACGTTCTGCAGATGTAGATGCCACTGGTTCTTCACATTCTACAGATGTAGATGCCACTGGTTCTTCACATTCTACAGATGTAGATGCCACTGGTTCTTCACATTCTACAGATGTAGATGCCACTGGTTCTTCACATTCTACAGATGTAGATGCCACTGGTTCTTCACATTCTACAGATGTAGATGCCACTGGTTCTTCACATTCTGCAGATGTAGATGCCACTGGTTCTTCACATTCTACAGATGTAGATGCCACTGGTTCTTCACATTCTACAGATGTAGATGCCACTGGTTCTTCACATTCTGCAGATGTAGATGCCACTGGTTCTTCACATTCTACAGATGTAGATGCCGCTGGTTCTTCACATTCTGCAGATGTAGATGCCACTGGTTCTTCACATTCTGCAGATGTAGATGCCACTGGTTCTTCACATTCTGCAGATGTAGATGCCACTGGTTCTTCACATTCTACAGATGTAGATGCCGCTGGTTCTTCACATTCTGCAGATGTAGATGCCACTGGTTCTTCACATTCTGCAGATGTAGATGCCACTGGTTCTTCACATTCTACAGATGTAGATGCCACTGGTTCTTCACGTTCTGCAGATGTAGATGCCACTGGTTCTTCACATTCTACAGATGTAGATACCACTGGTTCTTCACATTCTACAGATGTAGATGCCACTGGTTCTTCACATTCTGCAGATGTAGATGCCACTGGTTTTTTGCGTGCTGCAGATGTAGATGCCACTGGTTCTTCACATTCTACAGATGTAGATGCCACTGGTTCTTCACATTCTACAGATGTAGATGCCACTGGTTCTTCACATTCTACAGATGTAGATGCCACTGGTTCTTCACGTTCTGCAGATGTAGATGCCACTGGTTCTTCACATTCTACAGATGTAGATGCCACTGGTTCTTCACGTTCTGCAGATGTAGATGCCGCTGGTTCTTCACATTCTACAGATGTAGATACCGCTGGTTCTTCACATTCTACAGATGTAGATGCCACTGGTTCTTCACGTTCTGCAGATGTAGATGCCGCTGGTTCTTCACATTCTACAGATGTAGATGCCACTGGTTCTTCACATTCTACAGATGTAGATGCCGCTGGTTCTTCACATTCTACAGATGTAGATGCCGCTGGTTCTTCACATTCTACAGATGTAGATGCCGCTGGTTCTTCACATTCTACAGATGTAGATGCCGCTGGTTCTTCACATTCTACAGATGTAGATGCCACTGGGCGGGTCGTGGAGGTCATTCACAGGAAGCGCACCACGCTGCTGGCTGCCTTCTGCTGCCCATCGCGAGTTGACGGTGCTGCCCACCACGAGTTGACGGTGCTGCCCATCACGAGTTGACGGTGCTGCCCACCGCGAGTTGACGGTGCTGCCCATCACGAGTTGACGGTGCTGCTCACCACGAGTTGACGGTGCTGCCCATCACGAGTCGACGGTGCTTCCCACCGCGAGTTGACGGTGCTGCCCACCGCGAGTTGACGGTGCTGCCCACCGCGAGTTGACGGTGCTGCCCACCGCGAGTTGACGGTGCTGCCCACCACGAGTTGACGGTGCTGCCCATCACGAGTTGACGGTGCTGCCCACCACGAGTTGACGGTGCTGCCCACCGCGAGTTGACGGTGCTGCCCACCGCAAGTTGACGGTGCTGCCCATCGCGAGTTGACGGTGCTGCCCATCGCGAGTTGACGGTGCTGCCCACCGCGAGTTGACGGTGCTGCCCACCGCGAGTTGACGGTGCTGCCCATCGCGAGTTGACGGTGCTGCCCACTACGAGTTGACGGTGCTGCCCACCGCGAGTTGACGGTGCTGCCCACCGCGAGTTGACGGTGCTGCCCATCGCGAGTTGACGGTGCTGCCCATCGCGAGTTGACGGTGCTGCCCACCGCGAGTTGACGGTGCTGCCCACCGCGAGTTGACGGTGCTGCCCATCGCGAGTTGACGGTGCTGCCCATCACGAGTTGACGGTGCTGCCCATCACGAGTTGACGGTGCTGCCCACCGCGAGTTGACGGTGCTGCCCACCGCGAGTTGACGGTGCTGCCCACCACGAGTTGACGGTGCTGCCCACCACGAGTTGACGGTGCTGCCCATCGCGAGTTGACGGTGCTGCCCATCGCGAGTTGACGGTGCTGCCCATCACGAGTTGACGGTGCTGCCCACCACGAGTTGACGGTGCTGCCCACCACGAGTTGACGGTGCTGCCCACCGCGAGTTGACGGTGCTGCCCACCGCGAGTTGACGGTGCTGCCCACCGCGAGTTGACGATGCTGCCCATCGCGAGTTGACGGTGCTGCCCATCGCGAGTTGACGGTGCTGCTCATCACGAGTTGACGGTGCTGCCCACCGCGAGTTGACGGTGCTGCCCACCGCGAGTTGACGATGCTGCCCATCGCGAGTTGACGGTGCTGCCCATCACGAGTTGACGGTGCTGCCCACCACGAGTTGACGGTGCTGCCCACCGCGAGTTGACGGTGCTGCCCACCACGAGTTGACGGTGCTGCCCATCGCGAGTTGACGGTGCTGCCCATCGCGAGTTGACGGTGCTGCCCATCACGAGTTGACGGTGCTGCCCATCGCGAGTTGACGGTGCTGCCCATCGCGAGTTGACGGTGCTGCCCATCGCGAGTTGACGGTGCTGCCCATCACGAGTTGACGGTGCTGCCCATCGCGAGTTGACGGTGCTGCCCATCGCGAGTTGACGGTGCTGCCCATCGCGAGTTGACGGTGCTGCCCATCGCGAGTTGACGGTGCTGCCCATCGCGAGTTGACGGTGCTGCCCATCGCGAGTTGACGGTGCTGCCCACCGCGAGTTGACGGTGCTGCCCATCGCGAGTTGACGGTGCTGCCCACCACGAGTTGACGGTGCTGCCCATCGCGAGTTGACGGTGCTGCCCACCGCGAGTTGACGGTGCTGCCCATCGCGAGTTGACGGTGCTGCCCATCACGAGTTGACGGTGCTGCCCATCACGAGTTGACGGTGCTGCCCATCACGAGTTGACGGTGCTGCCCATCACGAGTTGACGGTGCTGCCCATCACGAGTTGACGGTGCTGCCCATCACGAGTTGACGGTGCTGCCCATCACGAGTTGACGGTGCTTGTAATGGCCGTGGTGAAAACCGTCCCCAGGTGGCACCGAAGTGCGTTGGCCCAGGTGAGGCGCGTTCTGTTAGGGCAGGTGAGCTGTGATTTCCAGTGACTGGTGTGTTCACGTGAGCTGCGAGTTAAAAGTAAATGTTGAGGGTGCGTCTTATAATCCGGTAGGTGCGTGTACGTGACCAGATTTGTGTCGCTTCTTTGACACCGGGCACAAGTCAGGGGCGCTTCTGACTTCCCGGAGCGTCTGAGAATGTGGACATTGCGGCAGTAGAAGTAATGCAGTTTGGAACCACCAAGAGATGAGAACCAACCACCTCGTGAAGTCCCCACGAGACGCGGGTCAATGCACAAGCGGTGCCCTGGGTCGAGTCGTACAGATGAAACCGACACGTCAATCACACGAGCCAACAAAAATACCGACATTGCACGGGTAAGTTCAGGTACGCTTCATCCCAGGTCACCTTCGAGCCAGGTAAGCTGCTAGCCGGGTAAGCGGTGACATGGCGTGGTGGCGTGGCTCAATCGGCCGCTCGTTGGAACGGTTCGAATTCGACAGGCCGTCCCAGATTATACAGGGTGTTTTAAAATGATCGACTCGATTTAAAATCGCTATATCTCTGCAACCATGAACCGCCCATGAATTAAACCAGGGGTCCTCAAACTACGGCCCGCGGGCCACATGCGGCCCGCCGAGGACATTTATCCGGCCCATGGTCACTAATTGGGCTGTGCTGGTGGGCACTCATTGGGCTGCGGTGGCGAGCACTGATTGAGCTGCGGCGGTGGGCACTCATTATGCCCACCGCACTGCAATCTGTGAACAAAACTGGAGGTGTAATTAACTTTTTAATGGCACCCGCACCAGTGTGAGCCTGGGGTAAAAGCGGAGTTCCCCCAATCAGACTGCATTGATGGGCAGTGCAGTCTGTATGTCTCTGTGTGGGCAAAGTTATTGCTGGTATATTGTTTTTGTAGCGCTGTATATATATAGGTATTTTACTAATAGCAATTTTGACTCCCTAGGAAACAATGATGTCAAGAAAGAGAAAAATTGACTCGGAGTGTAGGATATTCAAAGAACAGTGGACTTATGATTACTTTTTCATGCAGTACAAGGAAAGAGCTGTGTGTCTGATATGCCAGAATATAGTGTCTGTGTTCAAAGAATACAATTTACGTCGACACTATGAAACTCAACATAAAGATAAATATGATTGTTTGGTCGGAGAAGTGAGAAAAGATAAAATATTCAAACTGAAAAATACATTAACAACTCAGAAAAATACTTTTGTGAAGCAGAAGCAGCTAAATATTTCATCACTGCGAGCAAGTTTTCAAGTTGCCAAGCTAATAGCGTGCACTGGCAGACCATTCGTGGAGGGAGAATTTGTTAAAGAATGCCTTCTTTCTGTTGCCAAAGAGATGTGTCCAGAGAAGGCCGATTTATTTAGTACAGTGAGTCTTTCAGGACCGACAATTACACGGAGGATTGAAGAAATGGAAGACAATTTGCATCAGCATTTGCAAAACTCCACAAATTTTTTTTCCTATTTTTCCTTGGCACTCGACGAAAGCAATGATGTTCGTGATTCTGCACAACTTCTCATTTTTATTCGTGGGACGAATGACTATTTCGAAGTCACAGAAGAGTTTTCTGCACTACAAAGCATCAAAGGAACAACTACAGGAGAGGATATCTATGAAAAGGTTTGCCAAACTGTGCATGGTTTGGAGCTGAACTGGGCTCAACTAGCCAGTGTGACAACTGATGGTGCTCCTAGCATGGTGGGGTCTAAGAAAGGAGTAATTGCTCGCATTAACCAAGAGATGGACAAACATAACCATTCTCATCCAATAGCTATACACTGCCTCATCCACCAACAAGCGCTGTGTAGTAAATCACTGAAGTGGGACTCTGTTATGAAAATTGTGGTATCTTGTGTTAACTTCATTAGAGCTCATGCACTAAACCACAGAGAATTTCAGGAATTTCTGTCTGAGCTAAATGTTGACTATGAAGATGTTTTGTACTACACAGAAGTCCGTTGGCTGAGTCGAGGGAGAGTTTTGAAACGTTTCTATGACTTACTTCCACAGATTACAGCTTTTCTGCTTTCAAAAAACAAAGAAGTACCAGAGCTCAATGATGCAGAATGGAAATGGCACCTTGCCTTTCTGACAGATGTAACAGAGCTACTCAACAGTTTCAATTTCAAGGAAAGGGGAAGCTCATCTGTGATATGCAATCACATGTCAAAGCATTTGAAGTAAAATTAGGCCTTCTCATCAAACAAGTGAAGGAGGAAAACTTCTGCCATCTCCCCACAACTCAAAATCTGTCAGCGGAAAAACCATTGGTTGCATTCCCAAACAAAACATGTGTGGATTAACTGGAAAAATTGCAAAAGGAGTTCCAATTTAGATTTAAAGAGCTTCATCTCCATGAACAGGACATACAGCTTTTCCGTAACCCATTTTCTATTGACATTGAAAATGTGGATACAATTTACCAAATGGAACTGGCTGAACTGCAGAATTGTGACTCTCTGAAAGACGCATTCAAGTCAAGCAGCCTTCATAATTTCTATGCATCTCTCCCCTCTGAGACATATCCTCATCTCAGGAACCATGCACTCAAAATGGCAACCATCTTTGGCAGCACTGATGTCTGTGAACAGACTTTTTCCAGAATGAAACATTTGAAATCTCCAACCAGATCTAGACTAACGGATGCACACTTGCATCACTTGTTACGACTAGCAGTGACAAATATGGAACCGGACATTGACCATCTCATTAGCCAAAAGCAGGCCCATATTTCCCATTGAAATACTGGCAAGTTTGTTGATTTAACTTTACTTGTTCTTCATTTTACATATTGTATTTGTTCTCGTTTTGTTTCTTCACTTCAAAATAAGATATATGCAGTGTGCATAGGAATTTGTTCATAGTTTTTTTAACTATAGTCCGGCCCTCCAATGGTCTGAGGGACAGTGAACTGGCCCCCTGTTTAAAAAGTTTGAGGACCCCTGAATTAAACGCTTAGCACTTGAAAGGGCGGGGCATAGAGAGGGCGGGGCAGAGAGGGCGGGGCATAGGGAGGGCGGGGCATAGAGTTTCAAATGATTACCGCGAGATGCCTCTCCCCGCGCACAAACAGCCCCGAGCCTCAGTCATTCGCAAGACCCAGTGCCTCAACGTTGGAGAGGTCGCACGGGACCCCAAGACTTGGCGCTACACTCTTGGCCCCCAAGATCCCCAGACATCATCACACCCTGCGACTTTTTCTTGTGGGGAGACGTCAAAGACCGTGTTGTTTTTGTGCCACCATTAGCGACTAATCTGGATGACCTCAAAAACAGAATCACGGCAGCGGTGACTTCAGTGGAAGAAGACACTTTGAGAGGCGTTTGGGACGAATTCAACGATCGTCTCGATGTTGTCCCTACAGCAGGTGGAGGGCACATAGAGCATTTATAAAATGGTTAGCAAAACTTGATAGCTCATTAAACCGTTTGTAACGTTTTGTGTAATTGTAACGTGTTGCCATCGTGAAATATACTGCTTTGACATTGGGTCTATCGTTTTGAAACAACCTCTACTGTTCGTGTTGTAATTACAGTATACCAATAAACATCCACCTGCTTCGCGGTGTATGTAAGTATGTAGGTTGAACTTCGTTCGCACCGTACGTAGCCAATCGATTATCATAAGCAGCAGACTACATTGATGACCTTTAAGTAATGAATGGTGTATAACAGTACCATGATAGACAAACATCGCAAACGGTAGACAACATGTTGCAACGCTTACCTCGCCCAATATCCTGGATGTGAGATCACACGTTGCAATAATGCACGCTATACATATCAAGTTGAAGCACTGGACCATGTGAAATTAAGTCGAGGGCCGTGTGGAATGAAGTGGCCGGCCATGCGGATGTTACTGTAGAGGTGTTGGATACTCTATTGGGTAACCTGCGGGTCCACTGTGTATCAGAGGGGCAATGCAGAGTTACCGCTCTGGGACCAACGGCCGGGGTCAGGGAGAGGTGAGAGCGGATCGTAAACACAGGTTCCCGCCAGACCAACGGCCAGGGGTCAGATGAGGTAAAAGAGGATCGAAACGACGGATTGTAAAGAACCAATCAGAGGGTCCCACGAGGGAGCGTGTGATTGGATAAGGACCGTCACACACGGGTATAAAAGGGCGAGCGCGGGGAGCCCGGGCTGAAGAAGCTAGGACCCTGGACCAAGCCTTCCGGCTCTTGTAAGAGCTCAGGCTCAGTGTTCCAGCGGTCAAGAGTAGAACAGGGTCCTCGCAGGCAGGACCCTGGCTCCCCAGCCTTCCAGCTCTTCTAAGAGCTGAGGCTCTGCGCGACCAGTGGTCAGGGGACCCACCGAGCCAGCGGTGGGTGAAGCTAGCCTCCCCTAGGTCCCAGCCGGAGGACGCTAGGGTAGCGGGTAGACTGGGAATAGTCCCCGCCAGTTAGGAGGCTGTACCTCCCTAGGCAAGCAGCCACACCCGTGTGTAGGTCCTTAGGCTACGGGTGAGGGAACCGTATATCCTTCCGTGTGTGTAGGGACTGTGTCGAACGAAAGACAATAAACCAGTGTGTGCCTTAAAGGAGTTTATTCATCTGTTATTTACAGCACTACATTACTATAGATCCAGCAGCATCATTCGAACGAGAGTGGGCCATCGTGTGCCGGCGTCACGGTCCAACTTTTTCCAAACGACACCGCAAGTTACTTAATTGCGTGACGTTTTCATCAGTAAGCAAGCGGATATAATGAGGAAAAGCTGTTATTCCAGGTGTGCGTACCTGTCAACCCTTTATCAGTGCCCTACCTTATTCAGACCAATTCAGAACTTATTGGTCACCCCGTGCCCTTATAAATCTCAACGTCCACCCTACAGAGTCCCATCACACGGAATAAACACAAACAAATAGACAACATTTAGTTTTGCCCGTATTGAAAAGGCTGTACGCCGTATGGACCTGAAAACTAAAATTCTCTTTACACGAATACGGGGTAAGCCCATGGGTTGACAGGTGCGGGTGTGTGGACGGGGGTGGTGGCTACGGGCGTTGCTTCCTGTAATTTATCACTGTGGAGGCGGGACGTGGATTGCACAAAGGTTGTGAAACTCCCTTCCCGAGGGCTTCGAGGTGTCATACAGTGGCTCGCCAGGAGACGGCAGTACGGGGATAGAGTGTTTCCAGGTGTGAGTGTGTGCTCTCTATGAACCCAGGTGTGTGTTCTATGAGACCAGGTGTGTGTGTGCTCTATAAGACCAGGTGTGTGTGTGTGCAATATGATACCAGTTGTGTTAGTGTGTGTTCTATGAACCCAGGTGTGTGTGTGTGTGTGCTCTATGAACCCATGCAGGTGTATGAGTGCTCTATAAGCCCAGGTGTGTGTGTTCTCTATAATACCAGGTGTGTGTGAGTGCTCTATCAACCCAGGTGAGTGTGTGTTCTATGAGCCCAGGTGTGTGGGTCATCTATAAGACCAGGTGTGTGAGTGCTCTATAAGACCCAGGTGTGTGTGTGCTCTATGAACCCAGGTGTGTGGGTCATCTATAAGACCAGGTGTGTGTGTGCTCTATGAACCCAGGTGTGAGTGTCCTCTATAAGACCAGGTGTGTGAGTGTGTGTGTTCTATGAACCCAGGTGTGAGTGTTCTATGAGCCCAGGTGTGTGTTTGTGCTCTATGAGTGTAAACTTCTTGCGTAAGCGAGTTCCGCCGGTGCGGAGGGGGCACAGAGACGTGCCCCGCGGGACGGGGTCCGGGGCCCCGGGGGTACGGGGGGGAGGGGCTCACGGGGCGTGAAGGGCCCGGCTCAGACAGAGGTGCAGTCCGCTCAGCCCGGCGCGCCGACGACATGGGTGGTGAGTGGTGCGGTACGAGTCTTCAGCGGTCACCATCATCATCAACACCATGGACATCACCACCAGTATTATTATTATTATATCTCACATCTATCATCATCCACCATTCACATTGCGGCTACCACTGTCTTCATTAACATCACCACCGTCATCATGGTGATCGTGATCAGAGTCATTATTATCATCACTCATTGTCACCCCTTGTATTCCCCATCCTCATCATCAACACTGCAATCACCATCACCACCCCTATCATCGGCCTCCATCCTCATCAAGACTACGATCACCACCACCACCACCCCTATCATCGTCCTTCACCCTCATTGTCAACACCACAATCACCATCACGTGTGACGTCATCGTGCGGTGTCTGGCTGAGAGAGTGGGCCCCGTGTCCTTCGTGCTACCGCGACCCACGTCGACGCTTTACACGCGAGCACCACGCTCATCAGGAGGCACAGGGAACCCAACAGAGAGGCTGTTCGGAACAAAGTTGTCTCTTGGGAACGGCTGGTGCTGTTCGGAACAAAGTTGTCTCTTGGGAACGGCTGGTGCTGTTCGGAACAAAGTTGTCTCTTGGGAATGGCTGGTGCTGTTCGGAACAAAGTTGTCTCTTCCGAACGGCTGGTGCTGTTCGGAACAACGTTGTCTCTTCCGAACGGCTGGTGCTGTTCGGAACAAAGTTGTCTCTTGGGAACGGCTGGTGCTGTTCGGAACAAAGTTGTCTCTTCCGAACGGCTGGTGCTGTTCGGAACAACGTTGTCTCTTGGGAACGGCTGGTGCTGTTCGGAACAAAGTTGTCTCTTCCGAACGGCTGGTGCTGTTCGGAACAACTTTGTCTTCCGAACGGCTGGTGCTGTTCGGAATAAAGTTCTCTCTTCCGAACAGCTGGTGCTGTTCGGAACAAAGTTGTCTCTTCCGAACGGCTGGTGCTGTTCGGAACAACTTTGTCTTCCGAACGGCTGGTGCTGTTCGGAACAACGTTGTCTCTTCCGAACGGCGGGTGCTGTTCGGAACAACCGTCTCTCTTCGCAACAGTAGCGGGCGGGTGCTGTTCATGCTTGGTGCGGTGGCAGAGCGGTGGAGGTTGTGCGCATCTCTCTCTCAACAGCGCGCGCTCTGATGTTCATAACACTCACGTTCACGCCAGGCTGCGGCTGCGCGCCGTACCGCGTTGAGCGTTGTGTGTACACGCCGCGCGTGTGCGCTCTCCTCGTGTACACGCCGCGTGAACACGCAAGGTGGTGCCAATTTTACGCACGCGTTCTCTCTTTCGAAGTGTCTCTCTCCCCATGCGTCTCTCCCCCCCTAACGTCTCTCCGTCTTTAACTCCATTTCACCCTTTTCGTCTCACTTCGCTTCTCGTGGTGTGTCTATCTCCTGCCGTGTCTCTATCTCCATCCCCCTGCGTGTATGTCTATGCGTCTCCGCGTCTCTGTGTCCGCGTGTCTCCGTGCCTCTGGCTGTCTTTCTGTCACTTAGCACTGAGCATTCTTTGTCCTCCGCCCAGCGTGTGTACTCTGTGTGCGCCGAGTACACGGCACTCGGCGCCGTGTTTGTAGAGGGAACGTGCCCGGACAGGCCACATCTGCCCTCGCGCGACCAACGGCCCTCCCCCTGCGTTACGAGCGGGGGACCCGCGGACCCAGGGGTCCAACACGGGGGGCCGGGGAGCAGGGGTCCCTGCGCCTCGGGGGTTTAGTGACCCCGAGACGAGTCACTTCGATATTGCTGCGTGAGGATGCTTCCCCGAAACGTCTAGTTGCGTGTGCAAGGTCTGCGTGGTCGCTCATGGGAGAGCGGACCAAGGCTCTGGCGTCAATGCAGACCCTTAGGATCGGAGATTTCGGGTCTGGGATGTCAAATTGTGTACAACCTAGAATCTAGGACATTTCAACAGGGGGTTGGATCTAAGAACTTAAATATAGAATCCGATATCGATCTTCTGAGATCTGGGATGCGAGATTTGACGTACAGGACCTGCAATTCTTAAAGCTGGGATCTGATATCTGGAATCCATGTTCATGAATTTGGGAAACAGATAACATCGGCTGGATTCTAGCGAGGGTAGACTCTGGATCTGTGAACTGGGACCTGCCACTAAGGCCCTGGGGCTCAGCGCTGTGTCGAGCCCAAGGGATTGTCTGGGGGGGGGGGGGGGGGTAGGAGTGGGTGGGGGTGCGGCGTGGGGCGAGGGCCAGCTGACTCAGTGCACTCCACGGTTTAAGAGGCGCTAGGGTTGTTGTTATTGGCGTGAATTGGAGGTGTTAGAGGTTATTTAGAGAGTGCAGGAGACCCGCGTTTATGGTCATTGAGGCATAGTTGTGATTCCTGTGTGCGCTGCGTACGTCTGTCTCGGTCGTGTGTAAAATGTGCGCGTGTATGTATCTATGTTGATATGTGTATCTGTTTGTGTGTATTTATGTTTATATGTGTATCTGTGAGGGCAAATTAGTTAAAAACACAGCAAGTTGGCACGTGGCCTCGAAGTGCACATAGCATGGCACAAGCGCCGTGGTGACGTCATCGCCACTGAGTGGCTAATGGCGGTTGTTATAATTCCACATGTACATGAATCAATCGAGCGGCAATGTCTTTTTATCAGCTGCGTAACTCTGTGTGGAAGCTACCTGACATGTATGTATGTACGTTGAACATCTTTCGCACGTCGCTCCATACAAAGCTGCGAGTCTTCTCGGCCACAGTTATGCCCTCCATTCTCTATGTTTGCGTCACGTGGAACCCTCTAAAGGGACATCTGCGCCGGTTTGAAACATTCAGGCGATCCTGCCTACAATCCGTCCTGGCCTTACCCAGACTTTCTTGCTTGAGTTCACAGATCCTTGACGGATCTGGACATATTCTCATCGGTGAGCTTCTCCAGAATGCAAGGCTGCGGTGGCTGGGCCATATAGCCCGCATGTCCAGCCACCGCATGCCCAGCCACCGCATGCCCAGCCACCGCATGCCCAGCCACCGCATGCCCAGCCACCGCATGCCCAGCCACCGCATGCCCAGCCACCGCATGCCCCGCCACCGCATGCCCAGGCACCGCATGCCCAGCCACCGCATGCCCCGCCACCGCATGCCCAGCCACCGCATGCCCAGCCACCGCATGCCCCGCCACCGCATGCCCAGGCACCGCATGCCCAGCCACCGCATGCCCAAGCAGCTTCTGTTCGGTCGGACAGAGGAGGCCAAGCGGGTGGGCAAGGGGCTTGGGAAGAGATGGACCGATGCGGTATAGAATGCTGTGGCGCCTATTGGACTTGCCCTTGACTGGTACCAGCAGTGTCAATATCGGCCTCTGTGGAGTAGGCTCGTGAAGGATGCTGCTAGGGAGTTGGAGGCAGTCCCCTTCCAGCAACAACGGAGGGCAGAGGAGCAATGCTCGCAACAATGAGCAGAGCGACGGGTTGGCTAAAGTGCAGAGAGTTGGAACAGTGGGGAGCACAGCTGGTGCATCTGTGAGTCTTATCAGTCATTCAATCCATGTGTGTTACATGTGCGTGGCCTCAAATCGCACCTAGAATGGCACAAGCGCTATGGTGACGACACCGCCACTTATGTATGTGTATCTCTATGTATGTGTATCTATATGTATGTGTATCTATATGTATGTGTATCTATATGTATATCTATGTGTATGTGTATCTATATGTATGTGTATCTATATGTATGTGTATCTATATGTATGTGTATCTATATGTATGTGTACCTATATGTATGTGTATCTATATGTATGTGTATCTATATGTATGTGTCTATATGTATGTGTATCTATATGTATGTGCATCTATATGTATGTGTATCTATATGTATGTGTATCTATATGTATGTGTATCTATATGTATGTGTATATGTACGTAAAAATGTGTCTCTGTGTGTATCTCTGTGTGTGTATCTGTTGTGGGGAGCAGTGGCGCTGTGGTTAGCACAGTGCGCTTCACACCCGGTGACCCAAGTTCGATTCCCGCTCACAACCAATAACAGGGGTGAACAATTGAACCGGTCCTGGCCCTCCCCTGGGTCGATTCTGCGATGTTTAAAAATCAGCATCATTGGGGAGACAAAGGCCACGGGGCGTGGTGCTGGCCACCCACCACGCGCCATCATGTGCCGTGCGGGCCTTCATAGTTCATAGGCGCTACTCGCTTAAAGCACTTGCCCCAACAGTCTGCTAAGACGATACGGGGGGGGGGGGTGTTTGCCTCTGCGTGTGTATCCGTGTGCGTGGTAACGTGCAGCGTCGAGGAGGAAGGGTGCTGGCGCGCACGTGCTCAGCACGCAGCCGCGTCCTTGGCAGCGCAGGGCGCGGTCAATATTGACTCTGGCCTCAGGAATTCAGCACCGAGGAGAGGGGGGGGCACGGGTGGGGGGGGGGATGAAGAGGGGGGGGTCTCGAGAGGTAAGGGGGGGGGGGCACGGGCTGTGTCTGCAGAAGCTCCCAAAAATCTGAGCCCCCCCCCCCCAATTGAACGAAGGCCGATTGACGGGTGGCTGAATTGTTGCGACATGGGGCGTTCCGCTTGAGCCTACACCGCGGCGTGTGTGTGTGTAGGTACACGGCGTGTGTGTGTGTACACGGCGTGTGTGTGTGTGTAGGTACACGGCGTGTGTGTGTGTACACGGCGTGTGTGTGTGTGTACACGGCGTGTGTGTGTGTGTGTGTAGGTACACGGCGTGTGTGTGTGTACACGGCGTGTGTGTGTGTGTACACGGCGTGTGTGTGTGTACACGGCGTGTGTGTGTGTGTACACGGCGTGTGTGTGTGTACACGGCGTGTGTGTGTGTGTGTAGGTACACGGCGTGTGTGTGTGTACACTAGTGTGTGTGTGTACACTAGTGTGTGTGTGTGTACACGGCGTGTGTGTGTACACGGCGTGTGTGTGTACACGGCGTGTGTGTACACGGCGTGTGTGTGTGTGTGTACGTCACCGTGTCTTCTCCCCCCGTGTCCCCATGTTTGCGTGTCTCATTTGCCCGCGGCCCCGTGTCCCAGAGGCTGACGCAGGGACCGAGGCCCTGGAGGAGCTCTTGACCTTTGACGACCTCTTCCTCGACTACTTCAACCACTACCTGGCCCTGCCCGTGAGTATTCTCGCCACCCCCGGGGGGGGGAGGGGGGTTCAACCTCAACCGTGCCGCCGCAGCTCTTTGGGCCCAGGGCTCCACCGCCTGTAGGGTCGTGTGAGGCCCGCGAAATCATTTGGTCTCTGGCCCTGCCAAGGCAACCGCAGGCGGGACTAGAAATTCAATAAATCTCGGAGCAAACCTGGAAAAGCAGTTGCGAGTAGCAACATCATCAATACCAGCGAACATCACACGCCTCGCCAAAGAGAAGCAGTTCCAGCCCATCACATTAGGGGCGAGTTAATTAAATGTTTGACCAAATATAACGGGCTAATTTTTAAGTTGATAATTTTGTATGGCCCGCGAATGATGTTCTAAATATCCAAATGGCCCAAGGCAGTAAAAAGGTTCCCCACCCCTGGCTGACAGCCACGCGGAACATTATTCTACAGCTCTACGCTGCCCCTGCCCTGCGGAGTGAAGCCAACCGAGCCACTCCGAGTCGTCACGACTGGTGGCCCAAGTCCGACAATTTCCTGGGTAAAAGCGCCGGCTCGCCGCTGTGCCATATGTCAGCTTTGTCTTCCCATTGCGGCCCACGGGCCCTGGCTCAGTAGCACCGGCAGCACCCTGGATAGCGATCCCACCGTCCTGGCCCCCGTCACTGGAATGTGGAATGTCCTGCCCATGAGGATCTGTGCGGTGACGCGCTTGCCCGCCCTCACGTCCGCAGGCCTTCCCGCTGCGACTCAGGTATGACCGTCTCACGGGCTCCCTGGAGGAGGCGGGGGAGGAGGAGGATGGGGAGGAGGAGCAGGAGGGGGCAGCGGATGAAGGGGGCCCGGCCCCGACCCCCCCGTACGGCGCCACCGAGGCACAGAGGGGCCGCATTCTCGCCTGGCTCCAGTCCCAGCGGCTCCCGCTCTTCCTGCGGTCAGCGGCCGCACCGCGGGGTCACGGGGTCACGGGGTCGCAGCGTCGCTCTGTACGCGGCAGCGGGATCTGCACGCTCCGCGTCGCTCGCTTGAATGCCCCCGGCATGCCCCCCCCTCCCCTCCTCCTCTCCAACGCTTCAGCGCCCAGCTGAGGGTTCTCTTCTTGAGCGTCGGGGACCTCCTGGCGACAGCTGTCCCCGTCGTCAGCTTTACTGAGCGACCATCATGCTCAACAGGTGCTATAGGCTGCCGCGTGGCCACGTCGTCAAGAGAGGGCGGCACAGCAAACGGCATCGTCCGTGCCATACTCCGCAAGGTGGGGAGGTATGGTCAAATAACCTCCACGAACCACACAGGCATGGGTGGGCAGGCCGTCATCCAGCAGTGGATTGACGTCGCGGCCGTGCACGTCGATCGCTGACAGGCCGTAGCGCGCGGAGCGTCCACGCGGTGTCCAGCGTAGCTCCTCGTCTCCCTCCATCCTCGCGCCTCGCGCCGCCACTCGGCAATCTCAACGGCGCGTGCGGCACCGGCGGTGGTGGCTGGGCACGTGACCTGCAGTCCAGCACTCTGGAGGCAGCGAGGGTTGGTGGATGACATACATGACGATGTCTGGTGCGACGCCCGGACTTGCCGGCAGGGTGCAGTACAGCCAAGTGTGGACTGATAGCAGCTGTCCCTTCGGTATGATGGGATAGAGTGTTTCCCCCTCGCGTGCGTGGGCTTTCCCCATGCATAGATATTCACGAATTGACTGAAAACACCTTACTATATAGAAAACTGCAGAGCAATTGTTGGCACCGGCTTACCACCTGGCAGCCTTCCGGTTTGGTCTGTGGTGCCTCAGCGATTGTGAGATGCAATTTGCACGAACGGTGACACTAAAATGAATAATTACTTTATTTTGCCTGGCGCATCACCGTCGTTGTTTATCCTCTGCCCCGCACGGCTCCGAAGCGTTGGAGATGTGTGAATGAGGTGTCAGGAATGTGTGAATGAGGTGTGAGGAGGTGTGTGAATGAGGCACCCATCGCTTCGCGCGGCGTGGCAGCTCCGCGAGTGGTCCCTAACACCCTTCGCTTGCCCTCGAGAAGTCCCCCTGAGTCTCAAGACTCGTCAACAGGAGGGTGCCGCTACATGGCGCCTGTTTGGAACATGGATTCCACCGTGAATGAGAGGTCGCCAAATGACAGCCCCCCCTCCCACTCTCACTCCAGAGGCCCCCTCTGCACCCCCCCCCCCGAGGCCTTGGCCAAAATGCCCCCCCTTTCCCTGTGGTTCGAATGATCCCCAAACGCCCCCCTTGTGTGAGGCGCCTCCCCCCCCTCCCCCTCCTCCCCACTCACAACTCGGATTCTAGATTTAGGTTCTTAGATCCAACCCCCTGTTGAAATGCCCCCCCCTCCTCCACCCCCCCCCCACTCCCCCCCCCCCCCCCCCCCAGGTCACGGCTGTGGCTCGAGTTCCGCCTGGGGACGCTGCTGTTGAGGCGCGTGGATGAGCGTCGCGAGGGGGGGCGCGGGGGGGTGCGCGGCTTCAGCCGCCAGTCGGAGGCGGCCTCTAGCCTGGGCTCCCGCCCCCCCTCGCTGGGCCCGGGGCCCCGCGCCTCCTCCTCGTCGCCCTCACGCCCCTCGTCCCCCCCGGCGTCGTCCCCGTCGGGGCGCGGAGGGAGGGGGACGGGGAGGGGGCCGCGGCTCCCCAGCCGAGCGCGCAGCCTTCCCGACAACTTTGGTATTAGGGGCGGGGGGGAGAAGGGGCGGGGGGGGAGAAGGGGCGGGGGGGAGAGGGGCGGGGGGGGAGAAGGGGCGGGGGGGGAGAAGGGGCGGGGGGGAGAAAGGGCGGGGGGGAGAAGGGGCGGGGGGGAGAAGGGGCGGGGGGGAGAAGGGGCGGGGGGGAGAAGGGGCGGGGGGGAGAAGGGGCGGGGGGGAGAAGGGGCGGGGGGGAGAAGGGGCGGGGGGGAGAAGGGGCGGGGGGGAGAAGGGGCGGGGGGGAGAAGGGGCGGGGGGGAGAAGGGGCGGGGGGGAGAAGGGGCGGGGGGGAGAAGGGGCGGGGGGGGAGAAGGGGCGGGGGGGAGAAGGGGCGGGGGGAGAAGGGCGGGGGAGAAGGGGCGGGGGGGAGAAGGGGCGGGGGGGAGAAGGGGCGGGGGGAGAAGGGGCGGGGGGGAGAAGGGGCGGGGGGGAGAAGGGGCGGGGGGGAGAAGGGGCGGGGGGGAGAAGGGGCGGGGGGGAGAAGGGGCGGGGGGGAGAAGGGGCGGGGGGGAGAAGGGGCGGGGGGGAGAAGGGGCGGGGGGGAGAAGGGGCGGGGGGGAGAAGGGGCGGGGGGAGAAGGGGGGGGGGAAGAAGGGGCGGGGGGAGAAGGGGCGGGGGGAGAAGGGGCGGGGGGGAGAAGGGGCGGGGGGGAGAAGGGGCGGGGGGGAGAAGGGGCGGGGGGGAGAAGGGGCGGGGGGGAGAAGGGGCGGGGGGGAGAAGGGGCGGGGGGGAGAAGGGGCGGGGGGGGAGAAGGGGCGGGGGGAGAAGGGGCGGGGGAGAAGGGGGGGGGGAGAAGGGGGGGGGGAGAAGGGGCGGGGGGGAGAAGGGGCGGGGGGGAGAAGGGGGGGGGGAGAAGGGGGGGGGGGAGAAGGGGGGGGGGAGAAGGGGCGGGGGGAGAAGGGGCGGGGGGGAGAAGGGCGGGGGGGGAGAAGGGGGGGGGGGAGAAGGGGGGGGGAGAAGGGGCGGGGGGAGAAGGGGGGGGGGAGAAGGGGGGGGGGGAGAAGGGGCGGGGGGGATAAGGGGGGGGGGAGAAGGGGGGGGGGGAGAAGGGGGGGGGGAGAAGGGGCGGGGGGGGAGAAGGGGGGGGGGGGGGGGAGAAGGGGCGGGGGGGAGAAGGGGCGGGGGGGGAGAAGGGGCGGGGGGGGAGAAGGGGCGGGGGGGGAGAAGGGGCGGGGGGGGAGAAGGGGCGGGGGGGGAGAAGGGGCGGGGGGGGAGAAGGGGCGGGGGGGGAGAAGGGGCGGGGGGGGAGAAGGGGCGGGGGGGGAGAAGGGGGGGGGGAGAAGGGGGGGGGGGAGAAGGGGCGGGGGGGGGAGAAGGGGCGGGGGGGAGAAGGGGGGGTGAGCGAGGTGCGGTGAGGTGGTGTGGTGAGTGGTGGTGAGGTGATGGTGAGTGGTGGCGAGTGGATGGTGAACGATGGTGAGGTAATGGTGAGTGATGGTGAGGTGAGTGGTGGCGAGGTAATGGTGATTGATGGTCAGGTGAGGGGTGGCGAGGTGATGGTGATTGATGGTAAAGTGAGTGGTGGCGAGGTGATGGTGAGGTGAGTGGTGGCGAGGTAATGGTGAGTGATGGTGAGGTGAGTGGTGGCGAGGTGAGGTGAGTGGTGGTGAGGTGAGTGGTGGCGAGGTGAGGTGAGTGGTGGTGAGGTGATGGTGAGTGATGGTGAGGGGATGGTGAGTGATGGTGAGGTGAGTGGTGGCGAGGTGATGGTGAGTGATGGTGAGGTGAGTGGTGGCGAGGTGAGGTGAGTGGTGGTGAGGTGATGGTGAGTGATGGTGAGGTGAGTGGTGGCGAGGTAATGGTGAGTGATGGTGAGGTGAGCGATGGTGAGGTAATGGTGAGTGATGGTGAGGTGAGCGGTGGCGAGGGGATGGTGAGTGATGGTGAGGTGAGGCGCGCACAGCCCCCTCTCACCGCACTGCCCCTGTTCTCCCTGTAGGGCGCGGGGGGAGCTCGCACCTGGGCTGGGGGGACGATGGGGTCACGGCCGCTCACCTGACCGAGTGGAGGGATCAGCTGCTCGCCCCGCGGGAGGAGACTCCGGCCCCCGACTCCACGTGAGCAACATCGAGGGGGGGGGGCTCACACAGGTAACGACGAATGACACAGCGCAGTAACTCTACAGGTGAGGGTCCAGGTGAGGGTGCAGGTGATGATGCAGGTGAAGGGGCAGATGAGCGTGCAGGTAAAGATACAGGTGAGGGTGCAGGTGAAGTTGCAGGTAAAGGTGAGGTGAGGGTGCAGGTGAGGGTGCAAGTCAAGGTGCAGGTGAGGGTGCAGGTGAGGGTGCAGGTGAAAGTGCAGGTGAGGGTGCAGGTGAGGGTGCAGGTGAGGGTGAAGGTGAGGGTGCAGGTGAGAGTGCAGGTGAGGGTGAAGGTGAGGGTGAAGGTGAGAGTGCAGGTGAGGGTGCAGGTGAGGGTGCAGGTGAGGGTGCAGGTGAGAGTGAAGGTGAGGGTGCAGGTGAGGTTGAGGTGAGGGTGCAGGTGAGAGTGAAGGTGAGGGTGCAGGTGAGGGTAAGGGTGCAGGTGAGGGTGAGGTGAGGGTGCAGGTGAGAGTGAAGGTGAGGGTGCAGGTGAGGGTACAGGTGAGGGTACAGGTGAGGGTACAGGTGAGGGTACAGGTGAGGGTACAGGTGAGGGTACAGGTGAGGGTACAGGTGAGGGTACAGGTGAGGGTACAGGTGAGGGTGCAGGTGAGGGTGCAGGTGAGGGTGCAGGTGAGAGTGCAGGTGAGAATGCAGGTGAGGGTGCAGGTGAGAGTGCAGGTGAGAGTGAAGGTGAGGGTTCAGGTGAGGGTGAAGGTGAGGGTGCAGGTGAGGGTGAGGTGAGGGTGGAAGTGAAGGTACAGGTAAAGGTGAGGGTGCAGGTGAGGGTGCAGTTGAGGGTGCAGGTGAGCTTGTCTGGGAAGGTGAGCCCCACACGTGGCTCCACTCGGCAGCAGAGAGAGCCTGACGCGGGTGCTCCGTGCACTTCCACGCAGGCGCGGCTACGTCGGGGAGGGAGGGGGGCTCTGGCCCCCCACGAGAGGGGCCCCCCCGGAGGGGCCGTGTCTCACCGTGCTGCTCTTCGAAGGGGGCGGCGAGGACGAGGGGGAGGGGTGGAGGCAGGGGGAGGGGGCGGCCCCCGTGCACGACGTCACCTTGCAGGAGGTCAAGGAGCGCACCTTGGGCACGGTGAGGTCACGGGGCGATGGTGAGGTCACAAATGAATGCACTCATTCATTTGTTCGTTCAGTCACTCTTTCATTCATCCACTCGTTCGTCCATCCTTACAGCCAATTGTTAACTTGGTCATCAATTCATCTATTCATGAATTCATTCACTCAGGCATTCATTGATCAAGTTATTCAATTACCTTTTTCACTCACCCACTACATGTTTTAATTAATTAATTTACCCAATCATTAATTAATTAATCCATTTATTAAGCAGTTACGTCCCTCAGTCTTTCACCCATTCATAAATTCACCCACACATCCATTCACACCCCTAATGGCAGGAAGTGAGTGTGCTTCTCACCCACGTGACTGGGCCCTGCCACAGTAACGTGGAATGGCACACGGCGCTCCCATCCCCTGCAGAAGCGCGGCATGGATCAGTTCCAGCGCTTCCTGGAGGCCACGCCGGGGCGGCACCTCCTGCAGTTCTGGCTCCAGAGCGAGGAGCTCAACCAGTGCCTGGACGTGGAGCCCGAGGCCGACGGTGACAACGGGGGGAGTGGGGGGCTCGGGGAAGGGCCGTGGGGGGCCCGCAGAGCACGGCAGCTGCACGCCCAACTCTACAGGTGAGACTCCACACGTGACGGTGATGACGTTGATGATGATGACGATGCTTTCTAGGACTCTTCCACAGGGTGGTGGGGATGGGATGAGATCAGCTCGGGTGCGGGAGAGCTCGCCGGACCGCGGCAGCTTGCGGTGGCTTGCAGAGGCCTTTAGCCAGCAGCGGGTAGGTCGTGAATGATGATGCTGATGATCGGGGGTCGAGTGAGGATTTTCCTTGGGATGGGAGAAACAGTGGCTGACCCTTGACCCTACCCCATCTCTCCCCCCCCCCACGCCCCCCTCGTCCCACGCAGGGACCTGCAGGACTCGCACAAGTTCCACGTCGCCCCGGACGCGCAGGTACTCCACCCCGGGGAGGGGCGGGGGCCCTCGGACGGGGACCGTTGAGACCCCACCGTGGCACGGACGACGAGGGGGAGTTGCTAAATCAAGGGGGTGCGCGGTCAGGGAAGGGGTAGGGGCCAGGACCGCATCACTGACTCCCCCCCCCCCCCCCCCCCGACGTCCGCCGTGGGTCCCCGCAGGCCCAGCTGGCGGCGTGTGGAGGCCGGGGCGCCTGGCCCGGGCTGCCCCTCCTGGCGGGGGCCCAGTACGCGGCGCTGCGCCGCCTGCGTGTCTACTGGGTGCCACGCTTCCTCGTGCACCGCGAGCGGAGACGACTCCTGGGGTCAGGGCCCACGCCCCTTCCTCCTCATTCCTTCTTCCTACCCCCCCCCCCCCACGTTGCTTACAATTCCCCCTGACCCACGTGTCCCCTTGGCCCCATCTGTACCCCGATGTCCCCGTGTTCACCTCTTGCCGTGTCTCGTGACCTCATGAGCCAAGGAACACTCAGGAATTCTGATTTGCCAGTGTCTCACCGATGCAACATTTGCCCCTGCGTCTCTGTGCTCAATGTCTCTGTGTCCCCGTGTCCCTGTGTGCCCATGTTCACACGTCCCCACTGAACAAAGATGCGACCCCGGTGTCGTTCCAGGTTGAGGCCGGACACGCGACCTTGTGGCCCCGGTGACCTCTGGCCTCAAGTCCCCCACATCCCCCTGCCTGACCCCGACCCCGCCCCACGAATCCCCCATGTAAGCGGTCCCCCGGGGTCCCCCCTGGACTCCCACCCCCCTCCACTTTGGGTCCAGGGGTCAGAGTACATGAGTGCGCCAATCACGCACGTGCGTGACTTCACGTGTCTGTGCACGAGTGAGTCAACGTGTGTATGTGGTGTAGCGGTTAGCGCTGCACTACGAACCTGGCGACCCGAGTTCGATTCCCGCTCACGATTAGCTGAACTGGTCCTGGGTCTTGCCTAGGTCGACTCAGCCTCAATGAGTATCTGGTGCAGTGTGTAAACATCGTCACTGGGGAGACAAAGGCGGCCGGGCGTGGTGTTGGCCACCCACCCCCTCGTGTGCTGTATCGGCCTTTATAGGTGCTCACTAACAGCACTTGCCCCAACAGTCTGTAAATGCTATACGGGGGATCTTTTTCTTTGTGTTTGCACTCGTGAGTCTGTGTTCCGGTGAGTCTGTGTACTAGTGAGTCTGAGTACGAATGAGTCTGTGTACCAGTGAGTCTGTGTACTAGTGAGTCTGTGTACTAGTGAGTCTGTAGTGAGTCTGTGTACCAGTGAGTCTGTGTACCAGTGAATCTGAGTACCAGTGAGTCTGTGTACCAGTGAGTCTATGTACTAGTGAGTCTGTAGTGAGTCTGTGTACTAATGAGTCTGTAGTGAGTCTGTGTACCAGTGAGTCTGTGTACTAGTGAGTCTGTGTACTAATGAGTCTGTGTACTAGTGAGTCTGTAGTGAGTCTGTGTACTAATGAATCTGTGTACTAGTGAGTCTGTGTACTAGTGAGTCTGTGTACCAGTGAGTCTGTGTACTAGTGAGTCTGTGTACTAGTGAGTCTGTGTACCAGTGAGTCTGTGTACTAATGAGTCTGTGTACTAATAAGTCTGTGTACCAGTGAGTCTGTAGTGAGTCTGTGTACTAGTGAGTCTGTGTACTAGTGAGTCTGTGTACTAATGAGTCTGTGTACCAGTGAGTCTGTGTACTAGTGAGTCTGTGTACTAATGAGTCTGTGTACTAATGAGTCTGTGTACCAGTGAGTCTGTGTACTAGTGAGTCTGTGTACCAGTGAGTCTGTGTACTAATGAGTCTGTGTACTAATGAGTCTGTGTACCAGTGAGTCTGTAGTGAGTCTGTGTACTAGTGAGTCTGTGTACTAGTGAGTCTGTGTACCAGTGAGTCTGTGTACCAGTGAGTCTGAGTACTAGTGAGTCTGTGTATTAGTGAGTCTGTGTACTAATGAGTCGCCCCGCGTGCAGGGCAGCTCTCCGGGCGCCATGGACGGCCGCGTTGGCTCCGCTCGCTTCGTCTCCGCCTCCCCCTCCGCGCCAGCCCCCCCCCACCTCGCCGAGCCTTTCCTGCTCGTGCTGCGCATGGACCCCGAGGCGGGGGGTCCCTTCCTGTACTACCTGGCCGAGTGAGGGAGGGAGCACGGGGGGATCGGGCTCACCTGTGCCACAGCCCACGGACACAGCTGCGTGGCTCCTGCCATCCTAATGGGCCACTCGTTTCAGCCGGGCACTGGCGGCTACGATGCACGTGGCCTGTAATTTAGCGCTAAAGGTGGCGAGGGTTGGTGGATCACCGCGCGAATGTTGCAAAACTCCTTTCCCGTGGGCATCGAGGAGGAGCCATATCCTCGCTCTGTCGTTGAAATGCTGTTCAGCAAAAAATGTGGACTTAGCTTCTTCTCTCTGTATGGGATAGAGTGTTTCCCCCTTGCATGCGTGGGTTTTGTCCGGTTGCTCCGGCCGATAAAACACCTTAATGTATAGAGGACTGCAGAGCTTGGTAATAAAAATTGGCACCAATTTGTTGGCAAAGCAGTCACCACGTGACTCGTCTGTGGTTCCTCTGAGCGCCTCTGAGTCGTCCTCTCTCTTTGAGAGATGAGCTGATTACTATTAATCAGCACGTCCACCTGTACCTACATCTGCAGCCAGTGGGGTAGCTATCGAGTGTGCAGGCAGCGCAACTGCACCCCAGGGATCATGGGCTGGAGTGGCCCAGACACTGCGACTAGCACCGAGCACTCCAAATTAAGTTGACTTCTCGCAATGGCTGCGCCTGTTGGTCACGTGCTATATTCCAGTCCACCGGTGACCCGGAACATATTCAGTGGGAGTTTAACCCCTCCCTCCACTTACACCTTCATCCACGATTCCACCTCCAGCTGACATGCTAGTGGACAGGTTAACTCAAAATATGTATTTATACTGGAGGAATCCGATGAGCTATAAAGCTCTTTTTCACAGATGTCCAGGAGTTTCACAGATGTCCAGTAGACCTCATTCGTGGACAGGTCACAGACAGACACACTGGTGGAGAGGAAGGATTGTGCACAGGTAGACTCACCTGCACGCCGTCCTGTCCGCTGTGGCGTGTTGGCGTGGGTGCCCAGGTGGGAGGACCGATCCATGCTGCACCGGCTCCTGCTGTGGCTGGAGGTGGCGCGGCTCGCCGAGGGGGCGGCCCCTGGGCCCTGGGAGCGGCCCAGGGTCAGCGCCCTGGCGGCCTGGGACATCTACAACACCTACCTGGCTCCCAACGCGCCCTGCAGCACAGGTGCGCCCCGCGCCACGTGCCTATTAACTCGACCGGGTTACGTGCGTTTCCACGTCTCCCCATGTTTCCACGTCTCTGTTTCCTCACGTCCCAATGTGTGCCCCTATCTCTATGCCCCAATGTCGCCACGTCTCCATGTCTCTCTGTCTCCCTATCCCCATGTCCCCGTAATCTCATGTCTCTCCATCTCGCTGTTCCCATGTTACCGTGTCCCCGTGTCACCACACCCCTGCTCCATGCAGAGGGAGTTACCCGGCTGGGGCACGAGAAAACCCAGGAAATGGGACGTCTCTAATCTTAATAGGAGCCCGCTAACGCAACTTGCGCTCGCGTCAAGACTCTTAAGAGTGCATGCGGCATGGACCTCCCGTGTCTCTGCGGCCTAGGCTGTGAGCCGTGGGACCAGGCATTGGTATCTGCACTGCGGGGGGCCTTGCAGGCCGGGCGGGGCGACGAGACCGTGGACCTGGGCATGTTTGAGGGGGCCCTGAACGAGGCCACGCGCAGCCTGAGCCAGGCCTGGGTCGAGTTCTACCGTCTGGACATCCACACGTTCCTCCAGTGAGTGCCACGTGACGCGGCGCCTCCATGTGCACGGAGAGATGGTGCTCAGCCTCGAGCGGACATCAACGCTCACTCGAGACTTAACCCTCTACCAAACCGTAGCAATGACCCGAACCCTCACCCTAGACATGAACCCTAGAATTGACCATAAAAACTACTGTCTTTGACAATGAACTTAACTCTAGACCAGACCCTAGCCCTCGATATGACTCTATCTCTGACTACATTTGACCCGAAATCTCAACTACCCTAGACCTAATAATAGACCTTGACCACAACCCGATCCATGAACATAACTCTAACCCCATCCTTGACCCTGACCCAAACACTAACCCTGATCCTAGACCTCATCCTAACTCGAACCATAAGCCGAGCTATGACCTTGGTCCAAACCCCACCTCTTGCTGATCTTCACAGTGGCTGCTTGAGCCACATTGCAGGTGGTGATGGCGCCACACACACAGCCACGCGATGGAGGATGTGATGGCAGTTGTGTGAATGTGTGTGTGGATGTGCTTGCCACAAATAAACCACAATATCTTACTGATCTCGTCAGGAGCATAAACCATCACGTGAACTCCGGTCATCCTCGCAGTGGCGGCTTTTGGCTAGCCATCAAAGACGGTCACTGCATCATGCGCTTTCAGATGCTCTTCTGCGGCCGTCTGGAATGCTCTTCCTTCTGATATTAGGATGCGACTGGAGCTATGCACTTATAAATCTAAATTGAAAACTAATTTATTTATAAATGCTTTTTGTGTTTAGTTTGCTGTCCATCCCCCGCACCTCCGAGTAGCACGGTTGACTATGTACGGTGCATAAGAAGTTCAACATAGGTACAACATACATATACATACATGTGGATGTGCGGTGCAGGTTTTGCGCGGACCTGGGGGACTCCTACGAGGTTCTCTCCGACTCGGAACCCGGCCGCTCCAACAGGTGAGGTCACGGTGCGAGGTGAGGTCACGGTGAAGGTGACGGTGTGTGTTGATGTTTTCAATTAATACCATGAACTAGCCTTTTGCCCATCCTAGGACGGAAGCTGTAATATTTACGATTTTTTTAGCAGAGTTTCATTGCATCTTGTGTAAATTTAATGGCAGTGAATATTGCACGAAAGAATGTTATCAAACACTTAACTGCATTTCACTGTAGCACTGTATTAATGGGAGTGAATCTTGCACAAAACGATGTCATCAAACACTTCACTGGATTTCACTGTAGTATTGTATTAATAGCAGTAATGCTTGCACAAACTATGTCATAAAACACCTCACTTCATGTCACTGTAGCACTGTATTTAACTGACCTTCAGTTAGCCTTTTGCCTGTCCTAGGACAGAAGCTGTAATATTAAAGATGTACATTCACGTTTTCTTGTGTGTTTGTAATTTTTTTTAGGAATTGTTGCACGTAAATACATTTTTCTTAACTTAAAAAATGAAACCGTCGGTATACGATATTTTGTGTGAATCTCTTGTACAGTGATTCTTGCACAAAACTACGTCATAAAACACCTCACTTCTGCATTTAAAACTCACCTTCAATTAGTTCCAAATCACTGCTCTGATACGTTATTTTATTTTGCTTTCGCTCGCTGGGGTTGTAATCAATTTGAATTCGATACAATGTCTGGAAAATCACAGAGAAATGTATATATTTGATCATAATTTAGAAGCAAAAATTAGACTTACCTTTTGTTTCAAGTGCTGAAGAAATAAATAAAGACACCAAATACACTTTGTTGCTGAGGAGAATTATTTATTTGATTAACTTTAAGTAAAGAAACGTCTCATTTAAAGCGAATTGGTGTAAAAAATTTGTATTGCTTATGATAGTAGTGACGGGGGGGGGGGGCTCTTTTGCAGTGACGTCACGTACGGATGTAGCACTGTGCTGCGTAGATGTATTTTTGACCGTCACTTTCTGTAAAGCGACTTCTTCCGCGTGAGTGTAAAAATACAGCCGCTCATGATTATTTTATTATTAATGACGGGTGGGGGGGGTGCGGCATGTGGAGTGACGTCACGTGCGTTACACACATTTCTGGGCTATTATAGTAGTAATGCTCATTTAGCTTTCTGCTCACCGTGCTCCAGTCGAAATGTAATCATGCGCACGCACGGATGGTGGAGGGCATCTACACGTGCGGCTGCTTGCGACGCTGTCCAAACAGCGCTCCGAGCGGCCGTTGGGACAAAAATCGTTTGCAAACGGTCGTTTCTACCGTGATTTGTATCTCCAAAGGTTTGGACACTAAGCCCTCCGAAAGTTTTGTCCGGCTTTCTCTCGCGCGAGTCCCTAATCGCGACAAACTATGGACCATAAACTAAACCACTGGAGTCTGCCCTCCGTCAATGCAGGAGGAACAGCAGAACTACACAAACTCTCTCTCCCTGCTGAAGCCCTCTCATCGTGGCCAACAGACCTCCACAGTGACTTCTAATTCCCGCACATGTCGTTGCTGCCATCATGTGCAAGGATAAAATAGCAGCGTGACCTCAGCAGAGAAATTCGTTTGTATCGGCTCATCCTCATGATAGTTCTTCTTGGTTCTTTCGGTAAAGTCACGTAGAAGGGAAGTAATAAAATAATAAAAATAAAACATAATAAAACAATTCTCACGACGTTTCGGCCACAACGCAAGCAGCCGTCCTCAGGTGAAAACCAGGTCCGTCGAGGCGACAGAGTCTGAATGAAACAGCACACGGGCTTAGAGCATATTTATAAGCTGGGCGCATTGACAAAGGAATTTGCATATCAACAGGAATTTAGCATATTTATGGGAAATGCAGGAATGTAATTAGTACTGCATATGCATGTGCATTATGCAGGATTAACAGCATCAAAGGGAGCTGCAGTTACTGCTGCTGCAGCAGTTGCTGCTGCTGCTGCAGTTTCTGCTGCTGCTGCAGTTGCTGCTGCTGCTGCACTTGCTGCTGCTGCTGCACTTGCTGCTGCTGCTGCACTTGCTGCTGCTGCTGCACTTGCTGCTGCTGCTGCACTTGCTGCCTTATCCATTTTAATATAACACTATATATTATTATATTGGCTCCAACCATCAAGAAGGATCCTGTTGAGGAGCCTTTCAAGACCATCACCTTACCCTACATTGCTGGGGTCACAAAAAAGATCTCCAAAATCCTGATTAAACACAAGATCCAGGTCCGATTCAACACAGTACATAAAATCCGTGATCTGGTCCCGTCTGTAAAAGATGTGGTTCCAGACATACAGTACCCTGGCGTCTACAAACTAAGTTGCCTCTGTGGTAGCAGTTACATTGGAGAAACCAAACGACATGTCTCGGACCGCATCCGTGAACATAAGGCAGACCTGAAACACGGTAGGACAAACACCTCAGCCGTGGCAGATCACTGTTACAATTCAGTGGGCTCACATGACATTGACTTCTCCAAGACAGAGGTTCTCTGCAAGCCATCTGGCTATCATGAGAGATTCGTTCATGAGACGATCCACATATACAAACACAGAGACAATTTCAACCGAGAAGATGGATTCTGGCTTAGCAATCATTGGAAGGACGTAATAAACCATTTCGGATCTTAACTGATTGTGTTCACGTTAACGGTGACTTTCAGACCGCGTTCCACTCACTGGCATGGTGCAGTGTGCAGAGTAATGTATGGTGTCGTAATTGTACAGTAAACATATAGCAGTATGATACACATTAGGGTGGGTAGAATAATATATAGTGTTATATTAAAATGGATAAGGCAGCAAGTGCAGCAGCAGCAGCAAGTGCAGCAGCAGCAGCAAGTGCAGCAGCAGCAGCAAGTGCAGCAGCAGCAGCAACTGCAGCAGCAGCAGAAACTGCAGCAGCAGCAGCAACTGCTGCAGCAGCAGTAACTTCAGCTCCCTTTGATGCTGTTAATCCTGCATAATGCACATGCATATGCAGTACTAATTACATTCCTGCATTTCCCATAAATATGCTAAATTCCTGTTGATATGCAAATTCCTTTGTCAATGCGCCCAGCTTATAAATATGCTCTAAGCCCGTGTGCTGTTTCATTCAGACTCTGTCGCCTCGACGGACCTGGTTTTCACCTGAGGACGGCTGCTTGCGTTGTGGCCGAAACGTCGTGAGAATTGTTTTATTATGTTTTATTTTTATTATTTTATTACTTCCCTTCTACGTGACTTTACCGAAAGAACCAAGAAGATGAATCCCTGCAGTCACGAAAGCTTTAAATCGAAACTCATGATAGTTACCATGACCGCCCTCTCCCCACCCACCGCACGTTACAGGCAGATTAAACAAATGTAGAAACGCTTTCACCCTAAGCGCAAATAAAAAGTCAATCACCCCAACGTCTCTGTATGTATGTTGAACTTCTGTCGCACCATACGTAGCCAACGGTCCTAATCGTAGGCCATCACAAGCGCGACTGAATCTCTACCATGGTCATTGCACCGATGATTGATTCACCTGTGTGCATCCACGATCCCCATTGCGCTCCCCTGCCCCCCCTCCCCCCTCCCCTCCTCCCTGTCATCAGGAGCAGCGCCAGGAGGAGTGCAGAGGGGACCTCGGGCCCCAGCCGGGTCCGCGGGCGACGCGGGCGAACCCGGCCTCGCCCGCGACCTCCGCGCGAGGCCGGCGCCGCGGAGGAGAGCGGCGTCCACTTCGATCTGAAGGCGCTGGTGGAGGCCGACGCCGTGCCGCACCTGCGGGCTGTGCTGCACAACAAGATGATGCGCGCGGCCTTCGGGAGGTTCTTGAAGGAGACGGAGCCGGCCACGCTACGGCACTGCCTGGGAATGCTGTCGGCGCTCTGGGACCACCTGGCGGCCCGGGGAGCGCGGGCGAGGCGCTGCGCCCTGACCGCCCTGACCGAGACGTACCTCTCGCCGGCCTCGCGCGCCGTCGTGCCTCTGTCCGACGAGCTGCTGGGCGCGCTGCAGGCCGAGTGCGACCGATCCGGCGCCGCTGGTCTCACGGACGCCACGGCGTCCCGGGCCGCCGATGCCCTCGGCGGGATCCTGTGGCCATCGCTGAGCTCCTTCTGGGCCGGGATGAGCTCGGAGCTCAAGCGCCGCGGCGGCGGCGGTGGCGGCGGTGGTGGCGGGGTGGGTTTGGAGGACCCCGAGGCCTGGGATGGCCTCATCCGTGGGGCGGCCTCCATGCTGCTGGCCAGGAGGTGGAGGGCGCGGGCAGGGCCCCTGGGAGGCCGGGCAGCACGGGCCGACCCGAGCGCGGCCGACAAGGCGGCGTTCCGCACTGCGCTGGCGCAAGCCGCAGAGGGTGGCCTCACGCCGGAGCTGCTCGGCTTCCTGCAGCGCCTGCAAGAGCTTGGGGCCGAGGCCGGGCGGCCCCGCGCCGAACGAGACCTCCTCTTCTACCTCGAGGTGCAGAAGTTCAAGAACGCACACCACGCCGACCCCGACCACGTCCTTCTGCGCAAGAAGATTCGCATCATCCTCGACTGCTTCATCAAATCTCGCCTCGAGCCCACGCTTCAGGTGGGGGGGCATGGGGGATCGGGGGGTGGGAGAAGCAGGAGTATCAGGATGTCGTGAGGGCAACTCAAGATCTCTCATCCTTGGGTGATCCCACAACCCCATGAGCCAATCTGGGCGATTTCGCAGAGTAAGAAAGCTCTAGACTGTGTAGTGTCACGTTGACGGTGCAAAGAGGTGGGTGGGTAGCGCAGATGAGGCAGGGAAGAGGCCTCCGGAGCGCGTCTGCGGGGGACGAGGTGTTGATGATTTGTCTGCATGGGTTTGAGCTGCTGCAACTGGCACCTGATGCTCCGAGTCGCACCTGGGGATCGGTGAAATGCTGACATCAGGATGGGCGAGATCCTCTTTATTGCTGCGCTCCCTGCCTTCCGAGTCATGTCAAGACTCTGCTGGCCCTCTAGTGGGGGGTCTTCAGCCGGCGGTGATGCGAACGAGCAATTGCGAGGCTGCGCCTCTAGCTGTTATCCGTCGCTCATCCGGCAACTCCACCCCTAACCCTGGCGCGTGCTCCCAGGTGGACATCTCTCCGGAGCAGGCGGAGGCCGTGAGGGCGGCTGCCCAGGCGTGCCTGGCCCGGCCCGAGCAGCTGGCCCCGCGCGTGTTCGACGAGGCCCAGAATGCAGTCTTCCACGAGCTCCTGCCCTTCTGGGCGGGGTTTGCCCGCGAGGGCCGCATCCCGCACAGCGCCAGCGGCCTGCCTGGTGCGTCGCCCGCTCGCCATGACCCCCCCCCCCGCTTGTCGCTCCAGGTCCATCGAGAGCCAATGGGCGTACTGCACGGCGACCGCCAGCCGAAGTGGCTTATCACGCGGAAATGTACAGCAGCCAAATATTCTAAACGATACATGTTTCTAAATGTGGAGTGGAAAACCGGAGTATTGTGGGTTGTCAAAGGGGCAGGGCTGGGGAGGGGGGTGGTGAAAGGGCGGTGTGTGGCTGAAGTGGTCGCTCGTCGCACCCCCCGGCGTTTGGAGATTGGAGAATGAGGAAACCTGAATTTCCCCCACGGTCATGAGGCCTGGAGCTTCTTTCGCACGGTACATAGCCAACCGCGCTAATCGGAGGTGCCAACAAAGCATATGTTGTCTCTCGTTTGTGCCGTTTCGTTTTGTACAGTTTTTTGTCCGATCCATCACGCTCGACGAAACGTCGTCTGTATGTCACGTGCCGTGTAACCTGCACAAATCGTCGTTTCCTGCCCGCGTGACGCGGCACGCCACGTCACGCGATGCTTGATGAAGTGACCGCCAGCTGTCACGTGAAAGCCGTGGCCTCCAGTCTCCACTGCGGAGCAACCGCAGGCCCCGACGCGACCCACGCCGCGCTCCATCTCCCTCACCACCGCTACCTGTGCCGCCCCCCTCCCCCCCGCCGCCTGCCCACCTCGCAGAGCCACGGTTGCAGACGGTGCTCAGACAGAGGCTGGCGATGTTCCGGGATGCCGCGGCGCCGCCCACCGAGTTCCACCTGCCCAGGGCCTCGCGCTCGGCCCCACGCAACAGCCACGTGCCCTGCACATACAGCTTCTCCATGAGCAAGGGCCTCACGCTCAAGGCAAGAGGCCCGGGAAGTCCCTCACGTGCGGCCAAAAGGGGAAATGCGCCCCGGGCGATTCTCCGATGACCAGTGCTCTACAATGGGCCAGGGTTTTGTTGTTAATAATTTACTTATTTATCCAGGAGAGCCACACTGAGGCGTGATAGTCTTTTTCAGAAGGGTTTAGCAATGGGTTTTTAATTTAGCAAATTAATAATGAGTCGTGTTTATTATTCACATCAGAGGAAACCGGAGCACCTGGAGAAAACCCACGCCTTGCGTAATCTATCCCCGTACAGATGGAAACAGATTACGATTAGTCCACTTGCTGTACCGCCTTCTCCTGGCGGGTAAGGGTATGGCACCTTCTCCACACCCACCTACGGGAAGGGAGTTTTACAAAATCTAAATGCGGTGATCCACCAACCTGCGCTGCTGCCTCCACAGTGCTGGGTCACAGGTAGCCACGTGCAGCGCAGCTACAACAGGCGGCCCCACGCGGTGTCCTGTGGCCTCGGGTATCCAGCTGCTTCTGAGGGCCCTCTGTGCTGTCTGGGGTCGTGCGACTGAACCCAGTTGCGGGATGGCGCTGCGTAACACCTCGTGACGCATAGTGACTGCTGCCCACCGGGGTCCCCTGGACTTAGCTGCTGCAGGGCAATAATAGTCATAATTTCATTTTATAGAGCGCCATTCATGCAATTGCATCCCACAACGCTGCACATCAATTAGCTAGTCCCTTACACAAATGATACAAAAACGAAACTCCACTCCTTAGCAAATCTCAAACTAAAATATGAATAAATAAATAACGATAAAAAATGCACAGAACAAGAAAATTATCATGACATAGAGAAAATAAATTAAAATAAATCAATCCGTTTGGTCTCCAAACCCCAGACCACAATCCCAACATTTCGCCAGATTTAGGAGAACCTTCAATGGAATGTTTGAGACGAAATATAGGGTCAGGTGCTTCGAGATGATGAGGCATTAAAGCAAGCACCCAAGCTTGAAAATCTTCATCTGTATGCCCAGATGTTAAAGAGTCTCTATTCAGGCTTTGCGGGTCAAGATGGCACAGGTGTTGAGCATTCACGTCCAGGCGTTGATGAGGGTCTATGCGTGGTGGCAATTGAAAAATAAACCTCCCTTTGGAGTTGGAAAGGAGTTCAGTTCGGTGTCATCGGGATGGAACACGTGGACATGACCTCTTGACCTGCGATGGGTCTCGTGTGTATGTCTGAGTCGCCCACTGTAGCTCCGTAAGTCACCCACGAGTCCACCCAACGGGGAGGCCCTCCACGTGACCCCACGCACGCCCATTGGGCCCCAGTCCTGGTCGAGGGACTCCGAGACGAGCAAGGTGAGGGGACCCCCTTCACGGGGAGGGGGGGGGGGGTCACTAACAACCTCGCGTCCCCTTGCCGCCCACAGAGACCCCGCGGGAGCGAGAAGCGGACCCCGCCGGTCAGCTGAGCCGCGGGGGACGGGGAGAGGGGGGAGGGTGGGAGGTGGGGAACCTCCTCTACTACCGTCCGCGGTGGCCCCTGTGAAGGCGACTCCATCAACGAGGGATCTCGTCAAGAGGCACGCGGCGTCAGGAGCTCACGGAGTGGACGTCGATCCTCATCCGTGACTCACGACTCCACACCGGGCCTCCTCACGCGTGGGTTCATCTGGAGGTGGCAGTCGCCCCCGTGAAGAAGGAATTCCCCCCCCCCCCCATCGGTAGAGGGGCGGTCTCTGAGGGTTCATTGACAATCAGCGAAAGGCGAATGTAAATCTAACGCCACGCGCCGCCTGCGTGGGACGCGCGCTCCACACCGGCGAGCGCGGGAGGTTTGAAGCTTCGCAAATTAAACAAGAAAGACTTCAAAGTGATGGTCAGGGTGCACTGATATAGCGCTTTGGGGACGCCACAGTGACATTTAACGCGATCGTCGAATGCGGTGTCACGGGTCGAGTGCCGTGACAGTAACGACGGTGCGATCGTCAGGTTTGCCCTGCCGCGGCGTGTCGGTCATGGGGATGCGTTTGACCATACTTCACCACGTTGGACAGTTGGTGAAGAGGGCGGGGTGGGTGAGGAAGGGGGGCTGCGGGGGTAGGACCGGTTGAGATTTCGCTCGCTACTGATGTTAGCCGCGAGCGGGATTGGCTTTATTGAGCGAGAGAACACGTGGCCATTTCGTGACAAAATAAAGGAGAGACGCGCACAACACACGGGTGCAGATTTACTCACACTGACAAAGGTTCCCAGCATTGCCTTAAGAGGGGCAAGTGCTGTTAGCGAGCACCTATGAAGGCCGGCACTGCACACGAGGGGGTGGGTCGCCAGCACCACGCCCGGCGATGTTTACACATCGCACCAGCTACTCATTTGAGGCTGAGTCCACCTAGGGGAGGCCCAGCACTGGTTCAGATAATGGTCACTGATGTTGGCCGTGAGCGGGAATTGAACTCGGGTCGCCAGGTTCGTACCGCAGTGTGCTAACCACTGCACCACCGCTCCCCATACATGCGCACTCTGTCACTCCACTGCTGGATGAGGGCCTCCCCCCACCGCACGCCATGCGGGTTGTTTGTGACCAGACCGTGCGGGTGTTCACCACGCTGGTCTGTGCGGGTTACGTGAACTCAGGGGGAGCATAGAGAGAGTGTGAGAGTGTGAGCGAGTGAGAATGTGTGGGAGAGAGTGTGTGGGAGAGTGTGAACCCGAGAGAGTGTAAGAGCGAGGGTGTGTTGGAGAGTTTGAGAGCGAGAGAGTGTGGCAGGGAGAGAGAGTGTGTGAGAGAGTTTGAGAGAGAGAGTGTGTGAGAAAGTTTGAGAGAGTTTGAGAGAAAGTGTGCGGGGGCTGTGAGAGTGTGAGAGCAAGAGGGTGTAGAAGCGAGAGAGAGTTTGAGAGAGAGAGTTTGAGAGAGAGGAACGCTTCACGAATTTGCGTGAGAGAGGAGGGAGAGAGAGAGTGCGGGGGCTGTGAGAGCCGTCGCCCGGTGGTGGCGAGGCGGTGCAGGTGACGAGACGAGGCGAGCACAGCGCGCGCCTTGTGGGGGGGGGGGGGGGGGGGGGAATGTGGAGACCCCGTGCCACGTGGCGGCACTGAGAGCGCTTTCATGGCCCCCCAGCACAAACACGCGGGGGGGGGAGCGGGGTCCTGCAGGGTGAGGCGTGGCGGGTGGGGGGGTGTTAGGTAAGGGGGGGGGGGGGGCAGCGGGCACGCGGCCCGCGCAGCGCAGAGTCTATCAAGGGGGTGACTGCGTGCCGGCTCGCGGGGGAGAGACAAACACGGCCGGGAGAATGAACACTGGAGGCCGGAGACGAGGGGCCACGGCTCGGCGTGACGAGCTGCGATGTGACATCTGCTCGCGAGTCCAAACTGGGCGCGCACCGCAACTCGCACTCTCTCCTCCCTCCATCTCTCCCTCCATCTCGACTCTATCCTTCTCTTGACACCTCTCGTCTCACTCGTCCACTCTCTCCTCCCGAAGCCTCCCTCTACGCCGGGCCCTCCGTGACTTTGAACTCTTTTTTTATACATTTTGTATTCCTTTGCATCGCGCCTTGAACCCAGCGGCGCTGGGACCCAGGATCCCGTCCCTTCGGCCTCCGGTGCCGAGAGACCTGAGCTCGCCTCGGGACCCCCTTTAGAGGGACCCCCGTTGAAAGACCACCGCCACCTTGAGAAGAGCCGCGCTCCGCGGCGCCACCAGCACCACCCCCAGGTTGTATCTCCTCTCGTGGTCGCCACCGAACTTCACGGCGCTCGCAGTGACCGGGGAGAGTTCCGCTGCTCGTGCCGCACGCACCATGGCGCGGTTGATGCTGCTGCTTCCCGTGTGGGCTGCCCTGGCTGCCCTGGCGTGCGGGGCAGCGGTGCAGCAGCAGGGCCCGCTGAGCTGCCCGGCCGCCTGCAACTGCACCATGTCCACGTTCCACGCAGGCTCGGACGTGGATTGCCGCGGCCGGGACCTCGCCGCGGTGCCCGGGGACCTCCCTCCCGACTCCTGGGTCCTCAAAATGGGTCCGTCTGCGTCGTTGCGCCGACCTCGGGCCCCGTGATGGCCCCGTGATGGTCTTGTGGTGGTCTCGTGGTGGTCTCGTGGTGGTCCCGTGGTGGTCTCGTCTCTCCAGTGGCGATGTTTGCCTTGTTTGTATCGCACGCGAGCGAGTTCGGTCGGGTCTCACCGTCACCGGACGGTCGCCAATCAGATAACCATACTTCACCACGCTTGTCAATGCGTATTGGTGAAAGGGGGGCTGACCCCCATCTCCCCAGGACCGGTCCAGATATCACTCGCCACTGATATTATTATTATCCGTGGTTGGGAATTGAACTCCCTGCTGAATGGGTTCACTGCGTGTGTGCTAAACCGCTGCGCCACCGCTCCGACCAAGGTTCAGCTTATCCTACAAACTTCAGGTGAATTAGGGGCGACTCGAAAATCGCGAACGTGTTGAGTTCCCAGGCAACCCCGGTTTCATATCCAGACAGGCCGCTGGAATATCGCGCTGCCTCTAAGCGGGGCGCAGTGTCTCGGGTGTGGTTGCGTGGATTGATGGCCCCGCGAGACAAGTGCGTGGCTTTCTCGAGCCACTCAATGTCACCGCATCTTAAGCAAGACTGACCACAAACGGCGGACGTGTTTACTGTAAGAGAGAGAGAGATGCAGTCAGGAGGCAGTCAGTCATAGGCGGAGGTGGGGAAACGGGGCCTTGAGCCTGGACGTGAACAGGGGGAGGAAGTCGACAGACTGTGGCGCCAGCACAAGAGAATGAGCGACCTCCGACAAAACGAAGATTGGCTGGGGGGCTTCAACAGAAAGCCTTGGTTGCTGGGGCGGAGAGTGCGTGGAGGGGAGTAGAGTGAGATGAGAGGGGAGAGGTAGGAGAGTGCGTGGAGGGGAGTAGAGTGAGATAAGAGGGGAGAGGAAGGAGAGTGCGTGGAGAAAAGTAGAGTGAGATTAGACTCATGGCTGAATGAGAGGAATCTTGACTTAAAGCTTTCGTGACTGAAGGGATTCATACTGGTAGGAACCCACTGCTTCCACCAGCCCACAGGGGATTATTGTGTCCGTCCGTCGTGTAGGGAGGGCTGGGTGAGGAGGGAGGGGCTCGGTGGGGCAGTGAGGGTGGTGGAGGGGCTGGGTGGGGAGGGTGGGGCTTGGTGGAGAGGAGAGGGTGGGGAGGGTGGGGAGGGGCTGGGTGTAGAGGGTGTGGAGGGGCTGGGTGGGGAGGGTGGGGCTGGGTGGGGGGATGGGAGGGGTGGGGCTTGGTGGGGCGGGGCTGGTCACCCCGTGATGTCCTTATAAAACTCAACGTTTAACCTACTCACGCCGGCTTGTGCCCGCCCTCACAGTCGGGCATATTTGCGGAATACACCACGCCGCCGTTGACCCTGGCCATTGACCGAGCAACCCAACGTTCCTACCAGCTCCCTCCGCAGGAATGTGTTATTCTTGGGTCTTTCGGTAAAGTCACGTAGATAGGTAAAAATATAGATTTAATAATAAAAATGTCCTTTTCTTTGAACCTATCTAGGTGAGTTCAACCTTTGTGACAACAGACGAGGATGCGTGCGCGATGTCACCGTGTGGTGGGTGGGAGCACTTGTTGGAGGGGACTGGGGTGGTGGCTGTATTGATCTGCACTGTGTTCCCCATTCCCACACCTCAAGGTTACAACAAGGTGCAGAAGCTGAGTGCCGAGGTATTCGAAAAGATCCCTGGGGTGGAGAGCATGAACCTGGAGAACAATGGCATCTCCAGCTTCCACCTCAAGACCTTCTCCGACACCAAGAAGCTGCAGATGCTCAACCTCTACGGTAACAGCCTGAGCCAGATCCCGCCCAAGGCCTTCCAGAACCTCTACCGCCTCAAATTCCTGCTGATGGGCAAGAACCAGATCGCCTCCCTCTCATCGGACACCTTCCACGGCCTGAAGGATCTGTCCGACCTGGACATGCCTCTCAACAACCTCGCCGAGCTGCAGGGCTTCCTGTTCAAGCACGTGCCCTCCCTCAAGATTCTCGACCTGGGCTTCAACAAGATCCACAAAATCTCGCCGAAAGCGTTCGTGGGCCTTCACACCTTGGACTTCCTCAATTTGGACGGGAACCGCCTCAAGGAGGTGCCCGACGGCCTCTTCCAGCCCCTGCAGAAGCTGGAGATGCTGGTGCTGAGCAACAACGATCTGGCGAGCGTGGCGGCCGCGACCTTCGTGGGCCTGCAGGGCCTGAGGCAGCTCTACCTGAGCGGGAACCGCCTGGCCTCCGTTCCGCGCGACGCCTTCAAGCACATCCCCAAGCTCACGCATCTCACGCTCAACAACAACAAACATCTGCGCTCGCTCGACGGTGGAGCCATCTCGCGTCTCAGAGGTCCGCGCGTGAATCGCACAGCGCCCATCATCATTCATCATCACCGCCACCACCCGGGGGGGGGGGGTGTGAAAGAGATGTCCACAGCCAATCAGAATGGCACGTGACGTGGTCTGCGATTCGCAGTGCTTAATTTAAGGTGGGATAGGTGAGTGTTCGGGATAGGGTGAGTGCTTGGGATGGGTCAGGGTCAAGGTCAGAGGGTAGAGCTCGTGCTTGAGATGGGTCAAGGTCAAAGGGCATAGAGCTCGTGTCTGGGGTGGGTCAAAGGGTATAGAGCTCGTGTCTGGGGTGGGTCAGGGTCAGGAGTAGGTCTAGTGCATGCGATGCGTCAAGGACAGGGTCAGAGGTAGCCCTTGGGATGGGTCAAGGTCAGGGTCAGGGGTGTGGCTGATGTTTTCAAAAGTTCAGGGTACAGGGGTAAGTGCCGCGGGTGAAGGGATGAGAAGGGACCCCCTGCCCAATGCACAGTGCAGTTGCACCGCCTGCGCACTCAACAGCCGCTCCGCTGCGGTAGCCGCTACGACGCCAGGGTCGGGTGCAGCCGGAAGAGTCCGGGACACGCGGCGCCAGCCACATCCTCCACCTCGCCCTACTCCGTGCTCCTGATGCTCGGTGCAACATTTTGACCGTGTCGTGAGTGTTTGTCGTGCCCCTCTCACCCTACTCCACCCCAACCCCACCCACCAACTTCATACAAGGTCACGGCTACATTACTGTTACGCGAGTGGACTGTCCAGATTGCTGCCCAACTGCTTGGTTGCCTGATTATCTGATTGGCTGACGAAATGGTTTTCCAGCTTCCAAGTTGACTGGTGAGCTGTGCAGATGTCGGTTGCCTGGTGGTTTCCGAGTTGCCTGGCTAGCTGTAGCGATGTCGCCTGCAGAGTTGCATGGTTGGGCTGCGCAGATGCCAGTTGCCTGGTTACTGAGTTTCCTGGTTGTGCTGTGGAGATGTTGGTTGCCTGGTTGTATGGTTGTGCGGTTGCCTGGTTGTGCTATGTATACGTCGGTTGCCTGGTCGCCGAGTTGCCTGGATGCTAAGTTGCCTGGTTTGGCTGTGTAGACGTTGGCTGCCGAGTTGCCTGGTTGCCGAGTTGCCTGGTCGGGCAGTGTAGCGCGTGGGTTGCCGAGTTGCTGAGTTGTCTTGCCTGCCCCCGACACGCGTGTGACACGGCGCAGACCTGAGCGTGCTCTACCTGCACGGCAACCCGTGGGCGTGCGACTGCAAGCTGGCGCCGCTGGTCAAGTGGCTCAGCCGGGCCCAGGTGGAGCTCTTCCCCGAGGACTCGGGCTCCTGCTCCAGCCCCGCGGCGCTCAACGGGACCCGCCTCGACGGCGTCGCGTCCGCCAAGCTCTGCTAGAGACGACGGGAGCCTCGCGCGGGCCACCGGGGACCTTCACTAATGTGGGGGTCATCTCCGCCGTGATGGGGCGCACCCCCCTGCTGGAGGGGGGTGCAGTTCGCACGCGTGCACTGCTCTTGGGACTTAGCGGGCCTCGCGTGTCTGGGACTCGAGGATTCAGATCCCGTCCGGTCTCTGGCCCAGGGATTACATTGTTTCATGAAATATTTTCCGCAGCTTCAAAGCCCCCAACAGCATGGGGCAGGGAAACTATATATACACGTTATGGAGCTCAGCCAATGAGAGTTCCGGCTAATATTAAGCCCTAGTTTGACCTCGTGGCGGTGGTGATTACATATAGAGTCGAGCCCCAGTTATTCACTCGCTCGGGGAAGAGGTGGGGGGGGGGGGGCTGCAGCTGTTCCCCAACTATTAAACTGGGTGGGGGGGGGTGGGGGGGCAAAACCACAAGCAGGACCGGGTTCAGGTGTCTTTACCCCCCCCCCCCCATGCCCCCACACGCCTTCATCATCTCCTTACCCATACATACAAAGATCTCCCGTGCAGCATGAATCGGCTGTTGGGGGGAAAGTGCTGTTAGCGAGTCGCACCTACGAAGACCGGCACGGCGCACGAGGATTTGGGTTGGCCAGCGCCATGCCCGGCCGCCGTCGCCTTTGTTTCTCCAGTGGCGATGTTTGCACACCGCACCGGGAGTTTTTCCATAGCTGCCAACCCATAGGTTTACCCCGTATTATTGTACAGGGAAATTGAGTTTTCACGTCTATATGGCGTATAGCCGTTTCAATGCGGGCAAAAAATGCGTTGTCTATTTGTTTGCGTTTCTCCCTTGTGATGAGACTTTTTAGGATGCACGTTGAGATGTATAAGGGGCACGGGGTGACCAATAAGATCTGAATGTGTCTGTAATAAGGGAGGCCCTGATAAGGGGTTGACAGGTTTGGGTTTTGAGCTCCGGTCAAGTGCATCTTTATCCCCCCCCCCCCCCCCCCACCGCTAAAAGATCTCACCCCGCACATAACCAACTCGCCGTCCCCAACTCCTCATGTCCCACTCGTCCACCCCAAACCCCGGGTGCCAACGCCTTCAATTTCGGCCTCTCGGATGTGACCCCCCCCGCCCGCCCCCGGGGGGTTCCATGGTTCCATGGGCCGCGTTCGAGCCCTGGTCCCTGGTTCTCGAGAGCTGACGCGCGCGTGCGCACGTGTTGGAGGTGCTCGCGTGCGCACGTGTTGGAGGTGCTCGCGGGCGCGCCCGTTCGTTCGCTCATCGCTGTCGATGTTACTGCGCTTGTTTGTCCGCTGTCATCGATTAAAGCAGAGACGATGCTGACCCGTGAGCTGTCATCGATTAGAGCAGCGACGACGATGACTCGTTGATCTATCGCTGTCGTAGGGAGGCCCAGTACCGGTTAAGATATTCGTCACCGATGTTGTTACACAACACACACACGTTTACGCACAATAGCAACAACAACAACCGCCCTTCACCACTAAGTGGCAGTGCCGCCACCACGGCGCTTGTGCCAGGCTAGGTTCACACAACACCCTTCTCTTTGTCTACCTTCCTCTCGATCGCTTTCCTTCCACAAGCATCGCTTGCACCTTCTGACCCACACACACGTTTCACTGGCACCTTCTGACCCACACACACTTTTCACTGGCACCTTCTGACCCACACACACTTTTCACTTGCACCTTCTGACCCACACACACTTTTCACTTGCACCTTCTGACCCACACACACTTTTCACTTGCACCTTCTGACCCACACACACACGTTTCACTGGCACCTTCTGACCCACACACACTTTTCACTTGCACCTTCTGACCCACACACACGTTTCACTGGCACCTTCTCACCCACACACACTTTTCACTGGCACCTTCTGACCCACACACACTTTTCACTGGCACCTTCTGACCCACACACACGTTTCACTTGCACCTTCTGACCCACACACACGTTTCACTGGCACCTTCTCACCCACACACACTTTTCACTGGCACCTTCTGACCCACACACACTTTTCACTTGCACCTTCTGACCCACACACACTTTTCACTTGCACCTTCTGACCCACACACACTTTTCACTTGCACCCTCTGACCCACACACACTTGCATCACTTGCACCTTCTGACCCACACACACTTTTCACTGGCACCTTCTGACCCACACACACTTTTCACTTGCACCCTCTGACCCACACACACTTGCATCACTTGCACCTTCTGACCCACACACACTTTTCACTTGCACCTTCTGACCCACACACACTTTTCACTTGCACCTTCTGACCTACACACACTTTTCACTTGCACCTTCTGACCTACACACACGTTTCACTTGCACCTTCTGACCCACACACACTTTTCACTTGCACCTTCTGACCCACACACACTTTTCACTTGCACCTTCTGACCCACACACACTTTTCACTTGCACCTTCTGACCTACACACACGTTTCACTTGCACCTTCTGACCCACACATACTTTTCACTTGCACCTTCTGACCCACACACACTTTTCACTTGCACCTTCTGACCCACACACACTTTTCACTTGCACCTTCTGACCTACACACACGTTTCACTTGCACCTTCTGACCCACACACACTTTTCACTTGCACCTTCTGACCCACACACACTTTTCATTTGCACCTTCTGACCCACACACACGTTTCACTGGCACCTTCTGACCCACACACACTTTTCACTTGCACCTTCTGACCCACACACACGTTTCACTGGCACCTTCTCACCCACACACACTTTTCACTGGCACCTTCTGACCCACACACACTTTTCACTTGCACCTTCTGACCCACACACACGTTTCACTTGCACCTTCTGACCCACACACACGTTTCACTGGCACCTTCTCACCCACACACACTTTTCACTGGCACCTTCTGACCCACACACACTTTTCACTTGCACCTTCTGACCCACACACACTTTTCACTTGCACCTTCTGACCTACACACACGTTTCACTTGCACCTTCTGACCCACACACACTTTTCACTTGCACCTTCTGACCCACACACACTTTTCACTTGCACCTTCTGACCCACACACACTTTTCACTTGCACCTTCTGACCTACACACACGTTTCACTTGCACCTTCTGACCCACACACACGTTTCACTGGCACCTTCTCACCCACACACACTTTTCACTGGCACCTTCTGACCCACACACACTTTTCACTTGCACATTCTGACCCACACACACTTTTCACTTGCACCTTCTGACCTACACACACGTTTCACTTGCACCTTCTGACCCACACACACTTTTCACTTGCACCTTCTGACCCACACACACTTTTCACTTGCACCTTCTGACCCACACACACTTTTCACTTGCACCTTCTGACCTACACACACGTTTCACTTGCACCTTCTGACCCACACACACTTTCACTTGCACCTTCTGACCCACACACACTTTTCACTTGCACCTTCTGACCCACACACACTTTTCACTTGCACCTTCTGACCCACACACACTTTTCACTTGCACCTTCTGACCTACACACACGTTTCACTTGCACCTTCTGACCCACACACACTTTTCACTTGCACCTTCTGACCCACACACACTTTTCACTTGCACCTTCTGACCTACACACACGTTTCACTTGCACCTTCTGACCCACACACACTTTTCACTTGCACCTTCTGACCCACACACACTTTTCACTTGCACCTTCTGACCCACACACACTTTTCACTTGCACCTTCTGACCCACACACACTTTTCACTTGCACCTTCTGACCTACACACACGTTTCACTTGCACCTTCTGACCCACACACACTTTTCACTTGCACCTTCTGACCCACACACACTTTTCACTTGCACCTTCTGACCCACACACACTTTTCACTTGCACCTTCTGACCCACACACACTTTTCACTTGCACCTTCTGACCTACACACACGTTTCACTTGCACCTTCTGACCCACACACACTTTTCACTTGCACCTTCTGACCCACACACACTTTTCACTTGCACCTTCTGACCTACACACACGTTTCACATGCACCTTCTGACCCACACACACTTTTCACTTGCACCTTCTGACCCACACACACGTTTCACTGGCACCTTCTGACCCACACACACTTTTCACTTGCACCTTCTGACCCACACACACTTTTCACTGGCACCTTCTGACCTACACACACGTTTCACTTGCACCTTCTGACCCACACACACGTTTCACTGGCACCTTCTCACCCACACACACTTTTCACCGGCACCTTCTGACCCACACACACTTTTCACTGGCACCTTCTGACCTACACACACGTTTCACTTGCACCTTCTGACCCACACACACGTTTCACTGGCACCTTCTCACCCACACACACTTTTCACCGGCACCTTCTGACCCACACACACTTTTCACTGGCACCTTCTGACCCACACACACTTTTCGCTTGCACCTTCTGACCCACACACACGTTTCACTTGCACCTTCTGACCCACACACACGTTTCACTGGCACCTTCTCACCCACACACACTTTTCACTGGCACCTTCTGACCCACACACACTTTTCACTTGCACCTTCTGACCCACACACACTTTTCACTTGCACCTTCTGACCCACACACACTTTTCACTTGCACCCTCTGACCCACACACACTTGCATCACTTGCACCTTCTGACCCACACACACTTTTCACTTGCACCTTCTGACCCACACATACTTTTCACTTGCACCCTCTGACCCACACACACTTGCATCACTTGCACCTTCTGACCCACACACACTTTTCACTTGCACCTTCTGACCCACACACACTTTTCACTTGCACCTTCTGACCTACACACACTTTTCACTTGCACCTTCTGACCTACATACACGTTTCACTTGCACCTTCTGACCCACACACACGTTTCACTGGCACCTTCTCACCCACACACACTTTTCACTGGCACCTTCTGACCTACACACACGTTTCACTTGCACCTTCTGACGTACACACACTTTTCACTTGCACCTTCTGACCTACACACACGTTTCACTTGCACCTTCTGACCCACACACACTTTTCACTTGCACCTTCTGACCCACACACACTTTTCACTTGCACCTTCTGACCCACACACACTTTTCACTTGCACCTTCTGACCTACACACACGTTTCACTTGCACCTTCTGACCCACACACACTTTTCACTTGCACCTTCTGACCCACACACACTTTTCACTTGCACCTTCTGACCCACACACACTTTTCACTTGCACCTTCTGACCCACACACACTTTTCACTTGCACCTTCTGACCTACACACACGTTTCACTTGCACCTTCTGACCCACACACACTTTTCACTTGCACCTTCTGACCCACACACACTTTTCACTTGCACCTTCTGACCTACACACACGTTTCACTTGCACCTTCTGACCCACACACACTTTTCACTTGCACCTTCTGACCCACACACACTTTTCACTTGCACCTTCTGACCCACACACACTTTTCACTTGCACCTTCTGACCCACACACACTTTTCACTTGCACCTTCTGACCTACACACACGTTTCACTTGCACCTTCTGACCCACACACACTTTTCACTTGCACCTTCTGACCCACACACACTTTTCACTTGCACCTTCTGACCCACACACACTTTTCACTTGCACCTTCTGACCCACACACACTTTTCACTTGCACCTTCTGACCTACACACACGTTTCACTTGCACCTTCTGACCCACACACACTTTTCACTTGCACCTTCTGACCCACACACACTTTTCACTTGCACCTTCTGACCTACACACACGTTTCACTTGCACCTTCTGACCCACACACACTTTTCACTTGCACCTTCTGACCCACACACACGTTTCACTGGCACCTTCTGACCCACACACACTTTTCACTTGCACCTTCTGACCCACACACACTTTTCACTGGCACCTTCTGACCTACACACACGTTTCACTTGCACCTTCTGACCCACACACACGTTTCACTGGCACCTTCTCACCCACACACACTTTTCACCGGCACCTTCTGACCCACACACACTTTTCACTGGCACCTTCTGACCCACACACACTTTTCGCTTGCACCTTCTGACCCACACACACGTTTCACTTGCACCTTCTGACCCACACACACGTTTCACTGGCACCTTCTCACCCACACACACTTTTCACTGGCACCTTCTGACCCACACACACTTTTCACTTGCACCTTCTGACCCACACACACTTTTCACTCGCACCTTCTGACCCACACACACTTTTCACTTGCACCCTCTGACCCACACACACTTGCATCACTTGCACCTTCTGACCCACACACACTTTTCACTTGCACCTTCTGACCCACACACACTTTTCACTTGCACCCTCTGACCCACACACACTTGCATCACTTGCACCTTCTGACCCACACACACTTTTCACTTGCACCTTCTGACCCACACACACTTTTCACTTGCACCTTCTGACCTACACACACTTTTCACTTGCACCTTCTGACCTACACACACGTTTCACTTGCACCTTCTGACCCACACACACGTTTCACTGGCACCTTCTCACCCACACACACTTTTCACTGGCACCTTCTGACCCACACACACTTTTCACTTGCACATTCTGACCCACACACACTTTTCACTTGCACCTTCTGACCTACACACACGTTTCACTTGCACCTTCTGACCCACACACACTTTTCACTTGCACCTTCTGACCCACACACACTTTTCACTTGCACCTTCTGACCCACACACACTTTTCACTTGCACCTTCTGACCTACACACACGTTTCACTTGCACCTTCTGAACCACACACACTTTTCACTTGCACCTTCTGACCCACACACACTTTTCACTTGCACCTTCTGACCCACACACACTTTTCACTTGCACCTTCTGACCCACACACACTTTTCACTTGCACCTTCTGACCTACACACACGTTTCACTTGCACCTTCTGACCCACACACACTTTTCACTTGCACCTTCTGACCCACACACACTTTTCACTTGCACCTTCTGACCTACACACACGTTTCACTTGCACCTTCTGACCCACACACACTTTTCACTTGCACCTTCTGACCCACACACACTTTTCACTTGCACCTTCTGACCCACACACACTTTTCACTTGCACCTTCTGACCCACACACACTTTTCACTTGATCCTTCTGACCTACACACACGTTTCACTTGCACCTTCTGACCCACACACACTTTTCACTTGCACCTTCTGACCCACACACACTTTTCACTTGCACCTTCTGACCCACACACACTTTTCACTTGCACCTTCTGACCCACACACACTTTTCACTTGCACCTTCGGACCTACACACACGTTTCACTTGCACCTTCTGACCCACACACACTTTTCACTTGCACCTTCTGACCCACACACACTTTTCACTTGCACCTTCTGACCTACACACACGTTTCACTTGCACCTTCTGACCCACACACACTTTTCACTTGCACCGTCTGACCCACACACACGTTTCACTGGCACCTTCTGACCCACACACACTTTTCACTTGCACCTTCTGACCCATACACACGTTTCACTGGCACCTTCTCACCCACACACACTTTTCACTGGCACCTTCTGACCCACACACACTTTTCACTGGCACCTTCTGACCCACACACACTTTTCGCTTGCACCTTCTGACCCACACACACGTTTCACTTGCACCTTCTGACCCACACACACGTTTCACTGGCACCTTCTCACCCACACACACTTTTCACTGGCACCTTCTGACCCACACACACTTTTCACTTGCACCTTCTGACCCACACACACTTTTCACTTGCACCTTCTGACCCACACACACTTTTCACTTGCACCCTCTGACCCACACACACTTGCATCACTTGCACCTTCTGACCCACACACACTTTTCACTTGCACCTTCTGACCCACACACACTTTTCACTTGCACCCTCTGACCCACACACACTTGCATCACTTGCACCTTCTGACCCACACACACTTTTCACTTGCACCTTCTGACCCACACACACTTTTCACTTGCACCTTCTGACCTACACACACTTTTCACTTGCACCTTCTGACCTACACACACGTTTCACTTGCACCTTCTGACCCACACACACTTTTCACTTGCACCTTCTGACCCACACACACTTTTCACTTGCACCTTCTGACCCACACACACTTTTCACTTGCACCTTCTGACCTACACACACGTTTCACTTGCACCTTCTGACCCACACACACTTTTCACTTGCACCTTCTGACCCACACACACTTTTCACTTGCACCTTCTGACCCACACACACTTTTCACTTGCACCTTCTGACCTACACACACGTTTCACTTGCACCTTCTGACCCACACACACTTTTCACTTGCACCTTCTGACCCACACACACTTTTCACTTGCACCTTCTGACCCACACACACGTTTCACTGGCACCTTCTGACCCACACACACTTTTCACTTGCACCTTCTGACCCACACACACGTTTCACTGGCACCTTCTCACCCACACACACTTTTCACTGGCACCTTCTGACCCACACACACTTTTCACTTGCACCTTCTGACCCACACACACGTTTCACTTGCACCTTCTGACCCACACACACGTTTCACTGGCACCTTCTGACCCACACACACTTTTCACTGGCACCTTCTGACCCACACACACTTTTCACTTGCACCTTCTGACCCACACACACTTTTCACTTGCACCTTCTGACCTACACACACGTTTCACTTGCACCTTCTGACCCACACACACGTTTCACTGGCACCTTCTCACCCACACACACTTTTCACTGGCACCTTCTGACCCACACACACTTTTCACTTGCACCTTCTGACCCACACACACTTTTCACTTGCACCTTCTGACCTACACACACGTTTCACTTGCACCTTCTGACCCACACACACTTTTCACTTGCACCTTCTGTCCCACACACACTTTTCACTTGCACCTTCTGACCCACACACACTTTCCACTTGCACCTTCTGACCCACACACACGTTTCACTTGCACCTTCTGACCCACACACACTTTTCACTTGCACCTTCTGACCCACACACACTTTTCACTTGCACCTTCTGACCCACACACACTTTTCACTTGCACCTTCTGACCCACACACACTTTTCACTTGCACCTTCTGACCTACACACACGTTTCACTTGCACCTTCTGACCCACACACACTTTTCACTTGCACCTTCTGACCCACACACACTTTTCACTTGCACCTTCTGACCTACACACACGTTTCACTTGCACCTTCTGACCCACACACACTTTTCACTTGCACCTTCTGACCCACACACACTTTTCACTTGCACCTTCTGACCCACACACACTTTTCACTTGCACCTTCTGACCTACACACACGTTTCACTTGCACCTTCTGACCCACACACACTTTTCACTTCCACCTTCTGACCCACACACACTTTTCTCTCTCAACTTCTCTGTGATTTCTACCACCTTGAGCCCTCGTACTCCTTGGTTCTTTCGGTAAAGTCACGGAGGTGTGAAATAAAATACATCACGACGTTTCGATCGCAACACAAGCGGTCGTTCTCAGGCGGAAAAAATAGAATCCAGCAGTGGAATTACCCGAAGATCTAAATGCCACCCCGAACCCCACCCCATCCACCGCACATCCTCATCTCATATCCTCATCTCTGTGACTGCCATAGCGTGGTCCGCCCTCTTTATTGTGCCCCAGCACTCGGCCCCCTCCATACAACAGCACCGGCCTCACCACCGTCTTGTGCACGTTTCCCATCAACCAAACCTGGAAGGCAGAAGTGTACAAGACGGTGGTGATGTTCACACAACACATCCACAAAGACAAAGATCCCCCGTTTAGCCTTCACAGACTGTTGGGGCAAGTGCCGTTATCGAGCAGCACCTATGAAGGCCGGCACGGCACACGAGGGGTGGGTGGCCAGCACCACAACACACACACACGGAGGTGAGCAACGTCGGTGTTTCTCACACTCCTTGAGCACGTGGACCACTCAGCTGATGCAAACATTTCTGCGGACTACCCAGCACCCCCTGGTGGCAAAACGCGTTCACTTATCTCTCCAAACATTACTCATACACAATGACTCATTACCGGAACAATAACAAAACAATGTAAACGCAGGTATAAGTTTTTTAGGGGTGGCATTAGATCTTAGGGGGCGTCCATAAATGACGTCACGCACCTGGGGGGGGGGGTCAGACATTTGTGACTTGTGACGATTGTTGACTTGGGGGGGGGGGTTGAGAAATGTGACGTCACATAAAAATTCGCAACTTTAAATAGACAACACGTTCTACTTAATTAAATATACTTTTTAATGGTTCTCCTACAATATCAGAATGCAGCCGCACATTATATACGCACTACAATAACAATACTTTAAAGCGATTTGAAGCATGCTTTATTTGGGGGGGCAGAGCTTTGTGATGTCATATTTGAGGGGGGGGTCTGAACTTTTTGTGACGACGTGTGACGTGGGGGGGGGGGGGTCAAAACTCGTCCAAAATCGCGTGACGTCATTTATGGACGGCCCCTTAGGGTCGATTAATCAAGGTAGTTTAACCTAACTTCATTTGTGTTTAGTTTGTTATCATATTCTTTGGTTCTTTAGGTAAAGTCACGTAGATATAAAAATAATACAAATACAGTGAATACAAATAATACAAAATAATACTGTAGCCTGGTTCTTAATCGGAGTGAGTATACTGGAAGTCTATAATGTAGACTGTAGCCTTGTTCAATCTTAATTTTGGAGCTTTCGTGACTGCAGGAATTATTCTTTGGTTCTTTCGGTAAAGTCACGTATAAAGATAAAATAATAAATTAAATAATTGCATACTACGACGTTTCGATTGCAACACAAGCAATCATCATCAGGTATAAAAGAAATAGCAACAAAAATCTAACCAGAAAACTATAGACAGACATATAAGCAGACAGATATCACAAAGATACACAGAGAGAGAGAGAGAATAATTTTTCTCTGCCCCCTCCCTCTCTCCACCCCCGCCCCCTCTCTATATTTAAGGCCTCGTCACAGAGACGACCTCTCTCTTTGTGCCGATACGTGTTCTCTCTCTCTCTCTGTGTATCTTTGTGATATCTGTCTGCTTATATGTCTGTCTATAGTTTTCTGGTTAGATTTTTGTTGCTATTTCTTTTATACCTGATGATTGCTTGTGTTGCAATCGAAACGTCGTAGTATGCAATTATTTAATTTATTATTTTATCTTTATACGTGACTTTACCGAAAGAACCAAAGAATGTAGCCTGGTTATTACGTTTGGCGAGTGGACTGGTAGTCTATAATGTAGACTGTAGCCTGGTTATTAAGCTGGGTGAGTGTACTGGCAGTCTATAATGTAGACTGTAGCCTGGTTATTAACATCGGTGAGTGTACTGGCAGTCTATAATGTAGACTGTAGCCTGAAAAATATATCAAAAAACAAAAAGCCACGACATTTCGATCGCAACACAAGCGGTCGTCATCACGAAAGGGGGGGTTAGCCTCTAAAAGGCAAACTCTTTATAAAGGGTTGGAGATGGGCGTATCCCAAGTGTCTCAGCAGCACCAGCAGCAGCATGTGCGGGGCAGCTGATGCCAATGCAGGAGACAACAACGACGACGCCGGCAGTGGGTCTACAGTCTACGCCACCCAAAGGGCCGCCAAGGCAATCACCGTGCGGGTCAAGCTGCATTCCCATCACAGCCCCCAGTTTGAGGACCGTCGCGGACCCGCCAGTGTTGCTGGGACCACACTTTGAGAACCACTCTGCTGTGTCTAGATATACAGTGAGGGAAAAAAGTATTTGATCCCCTGCTGATTTTGTACGTTTGCCCACTGACAAAGAAATGATCAGTCTATAATTTTAATGGTAGGTTTATTTGAACAGTGAGAGACAGAATAAAAACAAAAAAATCCAGAAAAACGCATGTCAAAAATGTTATAAATTGATTTGCATTTTAATGAGGGAAATAAGTATTTGACCCCCTCTCAATCAGAAAGATTTCTGGCTCCCAGGTGTCTTTTATACAGGTAACGAGCTGAGATTAGGAGCACACTCTTAAAGGGAGTGCTCCTAATCTCAGCTTTGTTACCTGTATAAAAGACACCTGTCTCACAGAAGCAATCAATCAGATTCCAAACTCTCCACCATGGCCAAGACCAAAGAGCTCTCCAAGGATGTCAGGGACAAGATTGTAGACCTACACAAGGCTGGAATGGGCTACAAGACCATCGCCAAGCAGCTTGGTGAGAAGGTGACAACAGTTGGTGTGATTATTCGCAAATGGAAGAAACACAAAATAACTGTCAATCTCCCTCGGCCTGGGGCTCCATGCAAGATCTCACCTCGTGGAGTTGCAATGATCATGAGAACGGTGAGGAATCAGCCCAGAACTACACGGAAGGATCTTGTCAATGATCTCAAGGCAGCTGGGACCATAGTCACCAAGAAAACAGTTGGTAACACACTACGCCGTGAAGGACTGAAATCCTGCAGCGCCCGCAAGGTTCCCCTGCTCAAGAAAGCACATATACATGCCCGTCTGAAGTTTGCCAAGTAACATCTGAATGATTCAGAGGACAACTGGGTGAAAGTGTTGTGGTCAAATGAGACCAAAATGGAGCTCTTTGGCATTAAATCAACTCGCCGTGTTTGGAGGAGGAGGAATGCTGCCTATGACCCCAAGAACACCATCCCCACCGTCAAACATGGAGGTGGAAACATTATGCTTTGGGGGTGTATTTCTGCTAAGGGGACAGGACAACTTCAACTCATCAAAGGGTGGATTGACGGGGCCATGTACCGTCAAATCGTGGGTGAGAACCTCCTTCCCTCAGCCAGGGCATTGAAAATGGGTCGTGGATGGGTATTCCAGCATGACAATGACCCAAAACACACGGCCAAGGCAACAAAGGAGTGGCTCAAGAAGAAGCACATTAAGGTCCTGGAGTGGCCTAGTCAATCTCCAGACCTTAATCCCATAGAAAATCTGTGGAGGGAGCTGAAGGTTCGAGTTGCCAAACGTCAGCCTCGAAACCTTAATGACTTGGAGAAGATCTGCAAAGAGGAGTGGGACAAAATCCCTCCTGAAATGTGTGCAAACCTGGTGGCCAACTACAAGAAACGTCTGACCTCTGTGATTGCCAACAAGGGGTTTGCCACCAAGTACTAAGTCATGTTTTGCAGAGGAGTCAAATACTTATTTCCCTCATTAAAATGCAAATCAATTTATAACATTTTTGACATGCGTTTTTCTGGATTTTGTTGTTGTTATTCTGTCTCTCAATGTTCAAATAAACCTACCATTAACATTTTAGACTCATAATTTCTTTGTCAGTGGGCAAATGTACAAAATCAGCAGGGGATCAAATACTTTTTTTCCCTCACTGTAACACGCGTACGTACTACACACAACACGTGCACAGCGCTCAGCCACACACACACACATGTGTAGTAGTAGTAGTAACACACACCGCGTCCAGGCGCGTGCACGCGACACACTGGGAACACGCGTGGACCGAAGTATATGTTTTCAAGGGGCCCTAAATAAATAAATAAAGCACTTTTTAATTTTTACTTGCAGTCAAGCAATTGTATTTTTTCATTTGCTATACAGGCAGATAATACGACAAATCGCTAACCTTAAACACCCAGTCGTTCATAAAAGTTGAAGGTGGTATAGTACTATAGTAATAGAGCAAGTGCAGAATCACTTAACCGGAGTTGATAGCTTGATAGCATTTAGCGCGGGGCCCTTGAAAGTGCGGGGCCCGTAGCTACTACACGTGTAGCTTCTTGTGTAGCTACTACATGTGTAGCTACTACTACATGTGTAGTAGCTACTACACATGTAGTAGCTACTACATGTGTAGTAGCTACACATGTAGTAGCTACATGTGTAGCAGCTACTACACATGTGTAGTAGCTGCTACACATGTAGTAGCTACTACACATGTGTAGCTACACTAGCTACACATATGTAGTAGCTACATGTAATCAACGCGAACCTTTGCCGAGGGCACATCCTGGATGGTTGGGCGAGTGGGAGGGAGGTGGATTTCCCAGATACTCTATTGCGAGCAGCTGAGGAGCGCGGGGAACCTCCGGTGAACACTGCTGCACCACCCTGGGGGACAGACAATTGCGGATAGTATGTTTTGACACATCACATCAGCCACACGGCCATCTCAAGAGTGCATTGTTTCAGCAGCATTGATTCACCACGATCAGATTTTGGTCAAGGTTTGACATTCAATGTCTCATCAGCAGTGTCAGACTTCATTGAACCAATGTCGGTGAATTTCCAGATATAATAGGCGAGGACTGGCTTTGACGTTCAGCGTCTCATCAGCAGTGCGAGGCTTCATTGGACCAGTGCTGAGCCGCCAGCCTCGAGTCGCAGGGGGCGGCTCGCCCCGCACACGTGGGTAGCACGCGAGCATCGTCACGTGACTCACACCACCGCTTTACATTCCCCAGCACGGATAGTGGCACCCCCCCCGCCCCGCCTCCCTCACCCGTCGCTCATTGGCTCTGTCTGTCACGTGACCCCGCGTGCAGACGTCTAAACCAATGGCGAGCGGCGATTGCGCGAGGCGGCCGCGCGTGCGCACTAGGGAATGTGAAGCGAGCCGCGGGGTGTGTGGTGGGTGGGGGGGGTTCAGGGGGGGCGGCGCGCGCGGGTCCCGCCAGCTCCGCTCCGGGTGGAACTCTCTCGGCTTTCTTTGGGTCCGGGTCTCCTTGGATCCTTTCTGGCCCGGGTCTGGCTCAGAGGCTCGGTGACCGGGTCTGGCGCCGTGTTCGCTGTTGGGTTCTGCTCGGGGTTCGACTCGACTCAACGAGACTTGGTTATCGGTCTTTCACGATCCGGGTCGCGTTTGGTTCGGTCTGGGCTGTTGGTTCTCGGTGGCTTCGCACTCCCCCCACCCGCTTCTGGCCTAGGTGCGCTTCTGAATCTGCAACCTGGTTCCACTCGACGACTCTTCCCTGTGTCTGGCCCAGCGCTGGGCTCTGGGACTCGTCTGCTGGCTCTGGGTCTCGGTCTGGGCCCGGCTCTGGACTGGCACGGGTTCAGCTCTGGTTGTGTTTTAGTGGCGGCTCTGGGCTGGCTCGAGTCTCGACCTCGTCCCGAGCTGGCTCGCGTTCTGAGGCTCATCCTGGGCCGGGTCTGGCCCTGATCCCCCCCTCCTCCTCCTCCTCCCCGCCGCCCCGGGCGGGCGAGGCTCCACTCTGGCCTCGTCTTCGGACTCGGAGGACGGAGGAGCGAGGAGCGGCGCTCCGCCCCGCAAGCGGCGCAGGCGAGAGGCGGCGGCGGCGGCGGCGGCAGGGGCCATGCAGGGCCCCTGCCCCTCGGCCCTGCAGCCCGGGGCCATCAAGGGCGCGTTGGGCCCCGGGCACCCCCCGGGGGAGGGGGCCCCGAGGAGACCGCGGCCTCGCAGGATGAGCCGCACGGACGAGGACGTGATCCGTCTGGTCGGGCAGCACCTGCAGGGGCTCGGCCTCACGTGAGTCAAGGCCCCCACTCGTCCAGGGTTCGCCACCGCCAAGTGGTGGGGTGGGAGGGAGGCGCCCTGGTCAGCGGAATCCAGCAGTGGAGAAGCGGCGTCTCGCGGTGTGATTGTCGTGACAATGAGGGGGGGGGGGGCGCCTTCGTCTGGCAGTGGGTAGGACCATGGACGGTGACTGCGTAAATTACATTTCGTGTAGCGGGCACGTTCGCACACGAGGAGCAGGGCTACTGCCAAAGCAGGTCACCATATTGTGAACGGCTCTTCTGGAGCGGTGTGCGGTGTGTGTGCTCGTGAATGCCGCTGCGTGCGCAGTCCAATTAATGTTTAACCGGCTGGGCTCCCCCATAGGCTCGGAAGGGCCGCGTGGAATAGGAAGATGGGGGGCGGTGTGATAGCCTCCCTTCCACGCACACTTGTGGACAGCTCAAGTTAAACACGTTGCTGGTCGACTATAACGAGCGTGGCATCGCCAACTCTCCTTGTCCTCAGCCAAGAGGGAGCCAAAGGTGGACGTACATAAGAGAGCCACAATTGAATTGTAACAATACGGTGCTTATTTCATCCACCCTCCAGGGATGGGTTTCAGGCTGAGCTCTTGGGGGTATGTCGGATTGTTACATCGCAGGGCCATGAGAGGGACATGGCCTTTTGATGTCCCTAAACCAGCAGTGGATTGATGGTGGCTGGTGATGTTGACGAAGGGCTGAGTCAGCCCCTGACAAGGATTTGAACTCATGGCCTTGCAATTGTGCATCACAAACCAACCACTGCCACCAGATCAGCCTTGAACGCATTAAGATCCATATATAGACTTGAGCCCATAAATTCATATCATGACCCCGTAGGCCCCTTGCTCCTTGACGTGGGTCTCTCTAGCCACGTGGCCACCAACTTCAACATAGCTTCACCCCCCACCTCCCCCCACCATGGCGAATTCGCAAACTTAATGTCCTTGGCAGGTGGAGAGATCCTGGGAGAGGCTCCTGCAGTGGCCACCCGTAATGATTTAAATGTGTAACACGCAGCCACCGCTCCGTATTCGTTCACTCAAAGAGAGCGACTCGGAAGCACGAGGAACCAGACAAGTGGGAAGGCAGCAGCAGCCACCACCAAATTCACCCTAAAGCTCTGCAGTCCTCTGAATATGAAGGTGGTATCGGCCAGTTGATGATGAGTGTTCGCTTGTGGAAGGATATCGGAGCACCTTCTGGCGAGCCAGGCTGTAGCACCTCTGCTCGCACAGGAAGAGCGTTTCACATGAATTTGTGTCATCCACCAACCCTCGCCTCCTCAATGATGGATTACAGGCCACGTGCGTAGTCCCTACCGCCCGGCAGGGGAGGGGGCTGACGCTGCACGTGCCATGGTTGCCCTTCCCCCCTCCCCCCACAGACAAACGGTGCAGAGGCTCGTGGAGGAGTCTGGCTGTCGACTGGAGCACCCGGCCGCATCCAGGTTCCGGAGCCACGCGATGGACGGGGAGTGGGAAAAGGCACGGACTGCCAAATTGCACAACCAGCACGCTCGCTCGCGAGACACGGTGCACCCAACAGGCACATGGGCACACCGCACGGGGACCGCACCGCATGAGCACCGCACCGGCACCGCTCCGTATGGACACACCGCACCGCACGGACACTGCATCACACAGGCACACCGCACGGACACTGCACCGCACGGGCATGACACCACCACACAGGCACCACACACCAAACTGGATTGTGAGAGGAGCTCGCAAATTTGAACAAAAGTCCCGTAAGTGTGCTCCCACAGGAGCCAAGGCTGCATTGTCTGTTTCATGTAACCCATTGCCCAACCACTGGATGGCCAAGCAGCTTCTGTTTGGCTGGATAGAGGGTGCTAAACTGGCACAGTATGGTCTAGACAAAATATGGACTGATATCGTCCAGTAGGATGTGGAGCTGAGTGAACTTGCCGATGACTGCTGCCAGCAGTGTCAAAATCGGCGTCTGGATGAGGTTTGTGAAGAATACTACTGGGCAGTTGGAGGCAGTTTCCATCCAACTACAGCGGAGGGCAGAGGAGTGAAGCTCACAACCAGTGGGGTGCAGGGCATTTTAAACGCAGCAATATAGCACAGTGAGGAGCACAGGTGGTGCATCTGCCAGCCAACTCAGTCAGTCAACCCATAACAACCTGGGGTTGTCCCGTGGTCTCCTGCCTGCAGCAAGCCTTCCACACTTCACGTGATAGCTTCAAATTGCCCCTAGGCTAGCACAAGCACGATGGTGATGTCACCGCCAATTCGTGGTGAATAGCGGCTGTTATTGTTGCTGTGTTTTGTTTTAGGCTGAGAAGGACCTCGGTGAGTTGAAGCTGCTGATGAATTCACCAAACGGAGTTGTGGTAAGCAGGAAACTCCTTGGACTTCTACAGGGGATAAATGCAACCACATCTCAGGACTTGGGTTGGCCTTGAATAGGGGTAGCGAGTTGGCAGCATGTAAACCAGGGAGAGGACGTTCCAGACAGATGATGGGGGCGGCAGAGGAGAATGAGCGACGTCACATTGAGTGAAGGTTTACTGGGGGCTAAGATGTAAAACATTGGTTACTGCAATGGAGTGCGCGTGGAGAAAGTAGGGTGAGATGAGAGGGGAGAGGTAGGAGAGTGCGTGGAGGGGAATAGAATGAAGTGAGAGGTCAGAGAGTGTGTGGAGGGGTGAGTAGAGTGAAATCAGAGGGGAGAGGTAGGAGAGTGTGAAGGGGAGTAGAGTGAAAATAGAGGGGAGAGGTAGGAGAGTGCATGGAAGTGAGCAGAGTGAGATGAGAGGGGAAAGGTAGGAGACTGTGGATGGGGAGTAGAGTGAGGGTAGAGCTGAGAGGGAAGAGTGTGTGGAGGGGAGTAGAGTGAGATACGTAGGAAGTGTTAGGCAGGGATGGGACCACAGGATGTTTGAGATGGTGAGTGTGCGATCTTGAAATTGATACTGGGTTGGCTTGGGAGCCAGTGGAGTGTTGGGGTGACGTAATGCCGTGTCCGGTGAGACGTGTGGTGGTGTTCGTAACTCGGTGCCCTAATGCTGCCCCCACTGCTCTTCCGGCTGCCGTCCTCGATGCTGCCCCCCGTGGGTGCCATGCCCTCAGCACATGAAGTTCCTGCTGCTTGAGCAGAAGTACCTGGAGCACCTGGAGGACGGGAAACTCCTGGAAGCACTCACCGTGCTACGCCAGGACCTCACGCCACTCAAGCACAACACGGAGAGAATCCACGAGCTTAGCGGGTGGGTGGGCACCGCACGCCTTGCCAGGGGACACCGCACTTAGACCGAGTGACACAGCACACACCAAGTGACACCACACACACATACACACCAAGTGACACTGCACATACACTATGACCACGCACACACACACTGAGCGACGCCGCGCACGCTATTCATGCGGTGACTTTGTTCACGCTGATAGTGCTGTGTCGGGGTGACGTGGCCATTACCGTTGTCCACCTGGAGCAGCGCGGCCATGGTGGACGCCGCTGAGTGTCGATTGGATACCTGTGCCACTCCCCAGGTACCTGATGTGCAGCACCGCCGAGGAGCTGAGGGACAAGGCCTCCTGGGACGGCAAGGGCCCGACCTCCAGATGCCGGCTCCTGGAGAAACTGCAGGGTGAGGCCCGTCACTCTCTCGCCCAGCGTCCCCTCTCACATGGGACCCCACCTTCTCGCCCTCCTCCACCACCTTTTCTCACAAAAGTCTCCCACAGTTGATCAGCAGGTCTGGTATGGTAGGGTGAAATGTGGGTACTCCCCACCGCTCTGTCCAGCGTGGAAGAGTAGGCCAAATGACCGTCTGTATAGCGTTGATTCTCAACGCGCAGTCTGCGTACCACTGGCGCCCCGCAAGGCCATGAGAAGTGATCCTTAGAACTGTAGAAGTTTTAACACGTAGGAGGCTTTCGCGACCAATAGTTTCCATAACACAAAGGTTTTTTGGGTTAGATCACGTAAATATAAATATGTCGTTAAGCCCGCCACCACCCGACACAGCCACTTAGTAAAGTTTGTCACGTAAAGAAAACGTGCCAATTAGTTGCGAGTTCAGCACACCGGTATGTTGGAGAGTAAACCCACTACAACATTTACAATTATAGTGTAGTGTATAGTGTAGTGTATAGTCTAGTGTATAGTGTAGTGTATGTTGGAGAGTAAACCCACTACAACATTTACAATTCGAGTACCGTGACGTTTCGCTGGTGATTACAACAAACCGGCCTCATCAGGCGACAGCCAGAGTTGTAAAGACATCTTCCTGTTTCGGTCTTAAACAGGGGAGTAAAGGTGATGTCATCACTTGAGCCTCTCAGGTGTGAAGACTATGGGGGGGGGGGTGGGTTAATGTAGTCATACAGTAGATGACATTATATGACTACATTAACCGTTTAACCACACATTTATATTTACGCAATCTATCCTCAAAGAACTGTAGAGGATCGTTTATGCACTATGATGTAGAGCCATTACCCAAACTGTCGGCAATTGTATATGATTTTCTCTTTAAGGCTCCAGTGTTTTTATTACTGCATTTTTGTTGTTATTTGTGCTTGTGCACCACTGCCAGCGGAGCAGCAGTAGCAGATGAGGAATGTAACTACGATTAAGAGTCCTGTTGAGCTTGGCCAGCACTGCACACGCATGTGCGCACGATAGACGGCCGGGTGGAAGGTGGGTGTGCAGGGGGGAGCCGTGACAGCGCGCACGAACCCTACTCAACGCTGTGGCATGCGGGTGATGTCACCACCGCGCACTTGCCCGCCCACTCATCAGCCCGCCAGGCAGCCAGCAAAACTTTTTGCTCTAACAAAGAGTATGATCTAGCTGCTATTGGTGCAGGGTGGTGCGCACATTGCATCGAGGGTTGGGAGTGGTGCACCGGTTCAGGCGGGTTAGGGAACCACGGCTCTGGCGGGTATCTGGAGATCATTTCCACCAGCAGTGGCACGAGCAGGGCTGCACCACTACCTCCTGTTCCACCACCGTTCACCCCATGGTGTCCACGGGCGCTGACCGGTGTGCGTGCGGTTGTTCCCGGTGGGCGCGGCGAGCGCAGCATTCCTGCCGCCGTCGGTGATGCTGCCCCCGCGCCGCCTGCACACGCTGCTGCAGCAGGCGGTGGAACTGCAGCAGCAGCGCTGCCTCTACCATAACTCGCGCCTGCAGCTGGATCTGCCGGACGCCTGCCTGCTGCACGACCACTACTGCAGCCGGTGCGGTGCGCTGCGGGGCACACTGCGGGACACAGCACGCTGTGGGACACACCACACAGCGGGACACACCACACACTGGGACACACCACACTGTGGGACACACCACGCTGTGGGACACACCACACACTGGGACACACCACACTGTGGGACACACCACACACTGGGACACACCACACAGCGGGACACACCACACACTTGGACACACCACACTGTGGGACACACCACACACTGGGACACACCACACAGCGGGACACACCACACAGCGGGACACACCACACACTGGGACACACCACACTGTGGGACACACCACACACTGGGACACACCACACTGTGGGACACACCACACACTGGGACACACCACACAGCGGGACACACCACACACTTGGACACACCACACTGTGGGACACACCACACACTGGGACACACCACACAGCGGGACACACCACACACTGGGACACACCACACTGTGGGACACACCACGCTGTGGGACACACCACACACTGGGACACACCACACAGTGGGACACACCACACCGTGGGACACACCACACCGTGGGACACACCACACAGTGGGACACACCACACACTGGGACACACCACACAGCGGGACACACCACACAGCGGGACACACCACACACTGGGACACACCACACTGTGGGACACACCACACACTGGGACACACCACACTGTGGGACACACCACACACTGGGACACACCACACAGCGGGACACACCACACACTTGGACACACCACACTGTGGGACACACCACACACTGGGACACACCACACAGCGGGACACACCACACACTGGGACACACCACACTGTGGGACACACCACGCTGTGGGACACACCACACACTGGGACACACCACACACTGGGACACACCACACAGCGGGACACACCACACACTGGGACACACCACACACTGGGACACACCACACACTGGGACACACCACACTGTGGGACACACTACACAGTGGGACACACTACACACTGGGACACACCACACACTGGGACACACCACACTGTGGGACACACCACACTGTGGGACACACCACACAGTGGGACACACCACACAGCGGGACACACCACACAGCGGGACACACCACACTGTGGGACACACCACACAGTGGGACACACCACACTGTGGGACACACCACACAGCGGGACACACCACACTGTGGGACACACCACACAGTGGGACACACCACACAGTGGGACACACCACACTGTGGGACACACCACACAGCGGGACACACCACACTGTGGGACACACCACACTGTGGGACACACCACACTGTGGGACACACCACACAGCGGGACACACCACACAGTGGGACACACCACACTGTGGGACACACCACACAGTGGGACACACCACACAGTGGGACACACCACACAGCGGGACACACCACACTGTGGGACACACCACACAGTGGGACACACCACACAGTGGGACACACCACACCGTGGGACACACCACACTGTGGGACACACCACACAGTGGGACACACCACACAGTGGGACACACCACACTGTGGGACACACCACACTGTGGGACACACCACACAGTGGGACACACCACACAGCGGGACACACCACACTGTGGGACACACCACACTGTGGGACACACCACACCGTGGGACACACCACACTGTGGGACACACCACACAGCGGGACACACCACACTGTGGGACACACCACACTGTGGGACACACCACACAGTGGGACACACCACACAGTGGGACACACCACACAGCGGGACACACCACACTGTGGGACACACCACACTGTGGGACACACCACACAGTGGGACACACCACACAGTGGGACACATCACACTGCGGGACGTGGGACACACCACACAGTGGGACACACCACACTGTGGGACACACCACACTGTGGGACACACCGGACATACCACACAGTGGGACACACCACACTGTGGGACACACCGGACACACTACACAGTGGGACACACCACACTGTGGGACACACCACACTGCGGGACACACCACACAGTGGGACACACCACACCGTGGGACACACCACACCGTGGGACACACCACACCGTGGGACACACCACACAGTGGGACACACCACACAGTGGGACACACCACACTGTGGGACACACCACACTGTGGGACACACCACACCGTGGGACACACCACACAGTGGGACACACCACACTGTGGGACACACCACACAGTGGGACACACCACACTGTGGGACACACCACACTGTGGGACACACCACACCGTGGGACACCACACAGTGGGACACACCACACTGTGGGACACACCACACAGTGGGACACACCACACAGTGGGACACACCACACTGTGGGACACACCACACTGTGGGACACACCACACCGTGGGACACACCACACAGTGGGACACCACACAGTGGGACACACCACACAGTGGGACACACCACACAGTGGGACACACCACACTGTGGGACACACCACACTGTGGGACACACCACACCGTGGGACACACCACACCGTGGGACACCACACAGTGGGACACACCACACTGTGGGACACACCACACAGTGGGACACACCACACAGTGGGACACACCACACAGTGGGACACACCACACAGTGGGACACACCACACAGTGGGACACACCACACCGTGGGACACACCACACTGCGGGACACACCACACAGTGGGACACACCACACAGTGGGACACACCACACAGTGGGACACACCACACAGTGGGACACACCACACTGCGGGACACACCACACCGTGGGACACACCACACAGTGGGACACACCACACCGTGGGACACACCACACCGTGGGACACACCACACAGTGGGACACACCACAGCGGGACGCACCACACAGTGGGACACACCACACAGTGGGACACACCACACAGTGGGACACACCACACAGCGGGACACACCACACACTGGGACACACCACACCGTGGGACACACTACACCGTGGGACACACCACACCGTGGGACACACCACACAGTTGGACACACCACACAGTGGGACACACCACACCGTGGGACACACCACACCGTGGGACACACCACACAGCGGGACACACCACACTGTGGGACACACCACACCGTGGGACACACCACACCGTGGGACACACCACGCCGTGGGACACACCACACCGTGGGACACACCACACAGTTGGACACACCACACAGTGGGACACACCACACCGTGGGACACACCACACCGTGGGACACACCACACAGCGGGACACACCACACTGTGGGACACACCACACAGTGGGACACACCACACCGTGGGACACACCACGCCGTGGGACACACCACACCGTGGGACACACCACACCGTGGGACACACCACACAGCGGGACACACCACACCGTGGGACACACCACACAGTGGGACACACCACACTGTGGGACACACCACACCGTGGGACACACCACACCGTGGGACACACCACACCGTGGGACACACCACACTGTGGGACACACCACACTGTGGGACACACCACACAGTGGGACACACCACACAGTGGGACACACCACACAGTGGGACACACCACACAGTGGGACACACCACACTGCGGGACACACCACACAGTGGGACACACCACACAGTGGGACACACCACACAGTGGGACACACCACACAGCGGGACACACCACACAGTGGGACACACCACACCGTGGGACACACCACACCGCGGGACACACCACACTGTGGGACACACCACACAGTGGGACACACCACACCGTGGGACACACCACACCGTGGGACACACCACACAGTGGGACACACCACACAGTGGGACACACCACACAGTGGGACACACCACACAGTGGGACACACCACACTGTGGGACACACCACACTGCGGGACACACCACACATGGAACCACAGTGGGACACACCACACAGTGGGACACACCACACAGTGGGACACACCACACAGTGGGACACACCACACAGCGGGACACACCACACAGTGGGACACACCACACCGTGGGACACACCACACCGCGGGACACACCACACAGTGGGACACACCACACAGTGGGACACACCACACCGTGGGACACACCACACAGTGGGACACACCACACAGTGGGACACACCACACTGCGGGACACACCACACAGCGGGACACACCACACAGTGGGACACACCACACAGTGGGACACACCACACAGTTGGACACACCACACAGTGGGACACACCACACCGTGGGACACACCACACTGTGGGACACACCACACCGTGGGACACACCACACCGTGGGACACACCACACCGTGGGACACACCACACCGTGGGACACACCACACTGTGGGACACACCACACTGTGGGACACACCACACAGTGGGACACACCACACAGTGGGACACACCACACAGTGGGACACACCACACAGTGGGACACACCACACTGCGGGACACACCACACAGTGGGACACACCACACAGTGGGACACACCACACAGCGGGACACACCACACAGCGGGACACACCACACAGTGGGACACACCACACCGTGGGACACACCACACCGCGGGACACACCACACTGTGGGACACACCACACTGTGGGACACACCACACTGTGGGACACACCACACCGTGGGACACACCACACCGTGGGACACACCACACAGTGGGACACACCACACAGTGGGACACACCACACAGTGGGACACACCACACTGTGGGACACACCACACTGCGGGACACACCACACAGTGGGACACACCACACAGTGGGACACACCACACAGTGGGACACACCACACAGCGGGACACACCACACAGTGGGACACACCACACAGTGGGACACACCACACTGCGGGACACACCACACAGTGGGACACACCACACAGTGGGACACACCACACCGTGGGACACACCACACAGTGGGACACACCACACAGTGGGACACACCACACAGTGGGACACACCACACTGCGGGACACACCACACAGCGGGACACACCACACAGTGGGACACACCACACAGTGGGACACACCACACAGCGGGACACACCACACAGCGGGACACACCACACCGTGGGACACACCACACCGTGGGACACACCACACAGTGGGATACACCACACCGTGGGACACACCACACAGTGGGACACACCACACTGTGGGACACACCACACTGTGGGACACACCACACAGCGGGACACACCACACCGTGGGACACACCACACCGTGGGACACACCACACCGTGGGACACACCACACAGTGGGACACACCACACAGTGGGACACACCACACAGTGGGACACACCACACAGTGGGATACACCACACCGTGGGACACACCACACAGTGGGACACACCACACTGTGGGACACACCACACCGTGGGACACACCACACAGTGGGACACACCACACAGTGGGACACACCACACCGTGGGACACACCACACAGTGGGACACACACACAGTGGGACACCCACACAGCGGGACACACCACACAGCGGGACACACCACACAGTGGGACACACCACACCGTGGGACACACCACACAGTGGGACACACCACACAGTGGGACACACCACACTGCGGGACACACCACACAGCGGGACACACCACACAGTGGGACACACCACACAGTGGGACACACCACACAGCGGGACACACCACACAGCGGGACACACCACACCGTGGGACACACCACACCGTGGGACACACCACACAGTGGGATACACCACACCGTGGGACACACCACACAGTGGGACACACCACACAGTGGGACACACCACACTGTGGGACACACCACACAGCGGGACACACCACACCGTGGGACACACCACACCGTGGGACACACCACACAGTGGGACACACCACACAGTGGGACACACCACACAGTGGGATACACCACACCGTGGGACACACCACACAGTGGGACACACCACACTGTGGGACACACCACACCGTGGGACACACCACACAGTGGGACACACCACACAGTGGGACACACCACACCGTGGGACACACCACACAGTGGGACACACCACACCGTGGGACACACCACACAGCGGGACACACCACACAGCGGGACACACCACACCGTGGGACACACCACACAGTGGGACACACCACACAGCGGGACACACCACACCGTGGGACACACCACACAGTGGGACACACCACACAGTGGGACACACCACACTGTGGGACACACCACACAGCGGGACACACCACACAGCGGGACACACCACACCGTGGGACACACCACACTGTGGGACACACCACACAGCGGGACGCACCACACCGTGGGACGCACCACACCGTGGGACACACCACACCGTGGGACACACCACACAGCGGGACACACCACACCATGGGACACACCACACCGTGGGACACACCACACCGTGGGACACACCACACAGCGGGACACACCACACCGTGGGACGCACCACACCGTGGGACGCACCACACAGCGGGACACACCACACCGTGGGACACACCACACCGTGGGACACACCACACCGTGGGACACACCACACTGTGGGACACACCACACAGCGGGACACACCACACCGTGGGACACACCACACCGTGGGACACACCACACAGCGGGACACACCACACCGTGGGACACACCACGCCGTGGGACACACCACACCGTGGGACACACCACACTGTGGGACACACCACACTGTGGGACACACCACACAGCGGGACACACCACACCGTGGGACGCACCACACTGTGGGACACACCACACCGTGGGACACACCACACCGTGGGACACACCACACCGTGGGACACACCACACTGTGGGACACACCACACAGCGGGACACACCACACCGTGGGACGCACCACACTGTGGGACACACCACACCGTGGGACACACCACACAGTGGGACACACCACACCGCGGGACACACCACACCGTGGGACACACCACACTGTGGGACACACCACACCGTGGGACACACCACACAGCGGGACACACCACACCGTGGGACACACCACACTGTGGGACACACCACACAGTGGGACACACCACACAGCGGGACACACCACACCGTGGGACACACCACACAGCGGGACACACCACACCGTGGGACACACCACACTGTGGGACACACCACACAGTGGGACACACCACACAGTGGGACACACCACACAGTGGGACACACCACACCGTGGGACACACCACACCGTGGGACACACCACACCGTGGGACACACCACACTGTGGGACACACCACACTGTGGGACACACCACACTGTGGGACACACCACACTGTGGGACACACCACACAGTGGGACACACCACACCGTGGGACACACCACACCGGGGGACACACACCGTGGGACACACCACACCGTGGGACACACCACACCGTGGGACACACCACACAGTGGGACACACCACACAGTGGGACACACCACACCGTGGGACACACCACACCGTGGGACACACCACACCGTGGGACACACCACACCGTGGGACACACCACACAGTGGGACACACCACACCGTGGGACACACCACACCGTGGGACACACCACACAGTGGGACACACCACACCGTGGGACACACCACACAGTGGGACACACCACACAGTGGGACACACCACACAGTGGGACACACCACACAGTGGGACACACCACACCGTGGGACACACCACACCGTGGGACACACCACACAGTGGGACACACCACACCGTGGGACACACCACACTGTGGGACACACCACACTGTGGGACACACCACACAGTGGGACACACCACACAGTGGGACACACCACACAGTGGGACACACCACACCTCGGGACACACCACACCGTGGGACACACCACACCGTGGGACACACCACACCGTGGGACACACCACACCGTGGGACACACCACACCGTGGGACACACCACACAGTGGGACACACCACACAGTGGGACACACCACACAGTGGGACACACCACACCGTGGGACACACCACACTGTGGGACACACCACACCGTGGGACACACCACACAGTGGGACACACCACACCGTGGGACACACCACACCGTGGGACACACCACACCGTGGGACACACCACACAGTGGGACACACCACACCGTGGGACACACCACACCGTGGGACACACCACACTGTGGGACACACCACACAGTGGGACACACCACACCGTGGGACACACCACACAGCGGGACACACCACACAGCGGGACACACCACACAGCGGGACACACCACACTGTGGGACACACCACACAGTGGGACACACCACACAGTGGGACACACCACACAGTGGGACACACCACACAGTGGGACACACCACACAGTGGGACACACCACACCGTGGGACACACCACACAGTGGGACACACCACACAGTGGGACACACCACACCGTGGGACACACCTCACAGCGGGACACACCACACCGTGGGACACACCACACCGTGGGACACACCACACCGTGGGACACACCACACAGTGGGACACACCACACAGCGGGACACACCACACAGTGGGACACACCACACAGTGGGACACACCACACTGTGGGACACACCACACCGTGGGACACACCACACTGTGGGACACACCACACCGTGGGACACACCACACAGTGGGACACACCACGCCGTGGGACACACCACACAGTGGGACACACCACACCGTGGGACACACCACACCGTGGGACACACCACACCGTGGGACACACCACACAGCGGGACACACCACACAGTGGGACACACCACACAGTGGGACACACCACACCGTGGGACACACCACACCGTGGGACACACCACACTGTGGGACACACCACACTGTGGGACACACCACACTGTGGGACACACCACACAGTGGGACACACCACACCGTGGGACACACCACACCGTGGGACACACCACACCGTGGGACACACCACACCGTGGGACACACCACACAGTGGGACACACCACACAGTGGGACACACCACACCGTGGGACACACCACACCGTGGGACACACCACACCGTGGGACACACCACACAGTGGGACACACCACACCGTGGGACACACCACACCGTGGGACACACCACACCGTGGGACACACCACACAGTGGGACACACCACACCGTGGGACACACCACACCGTGGGACACACCACACTGGGACACACCACACTGTGGGACACACCACGCCGTGGGACACACCATACTGGGACACACCACACAGTGGGACACACCACACTGTGGGACACACCACACAGTGGGACACACCACACCGTGGGACACACCACACCGTGGGACACACCACACCGTGGGACACACCACGCCGTGGGACACACCACACCGTGGGACACACCACACCGTGGGACACACCACACCGTGGGACACACCACACTGTGGGACACACCACACAGTGGGACACACCACACAGTGGGACACACCACACAGTGGGACACACCACACCGTGGGACACACCACACAGTGGGACACACCACACCGTGGGACACACCACACAGCGGGACACACCACACCGTGGGACACACCACACCGTGGGACACACCACACTGTGGGACACACCACACAGCGGGACACACCACACAGTGGGACACACCACACAGTGGGACACACCACACTGTGGGACACACCACACTGTGGGACACACCACACTGTGGGACACACCACACCGTGGGACACACCACACCGTGGGACACACCACACCGTGGGACACACCACACAGTGGGACACACCACGCCGTGGGACACACCACACCGTGGGACACACCACACCGTGGGACACACCACGCCGTGGGACACACCACACCGTGGGACACACCACACAGTGGGACACACCACGCCGTGGGACACACCACACCGTGGGACACACCACACCGTGGGACACACCACGCCGTGGGACACACCACACCGTGGGACACACCACACAGTGGGACACACCACGCCGTGGGACACACCACACCGTGGGACACACCACACCGTGGGACACACCACACTGTGGGACACACCACACAGCGGGACACACCACACAGCGGGACACACCACACCGTGGGACACACCACACTGGGACACACCACACAGTGGGACACACCACACCGTGGGACACACCACACTGTGGGACACACCACACTGTGGGACACACCACGCCGTGGGACACACCACACTGGTACACACCACACAGTGGGACACACCACACTATGGGACACACCACACAGTGGGACACACCACACCGTGGGACACACCACACCGTGGGACACACCACACTGGGACACACCACACTGTGGGACACACCACGCCGTGGGACACACCACACTGGGACACACCACACAGTGGGACACACCACACTGTGGGACACACCACACAGTGGGACACACCACACTGTGGGACACACCACGCCGTGGGACACACCACACCGTGGGACACACCACACCGTGGGACACACCACACAGTGGGACACACCACACTGTGGGACACACCACACTGTGGGACACACCACACTGTGGGACACACCACACCGTGGGACACACCACACTGTGGGACACACCACACTGTGGGACACACCACACTGTGGGACACACCACACCGTGGGACACACCACACCGTGGGACACACCACACCGTGGGACACACCACACCGTGGGACACACCGCACCGTGGGACACACCGCACCGTGGGACACACCGCACCGTGGGACACACCACACAGTGGGACACACCACACAGTGGGACACACCACACCGTGGGACACACCACACTGTGGGACACACCACACTGTGGGACACACCACACTGTGGGACACACCACACCGTGGGACACACCACACCGTGGGACACACCACACCGTGGGACACACCACACTGTGGGACACACCACACAGTGGGACACACCACACCGTGGGACACACCACACCGTGGGACACACCACACAGTGGGATACACCACACTGTGGGACACACCACACCGTGGGACACACCACACCGTGGGACACACCACACCGTGGGACACACCACACAGTGGGACACACCACACTGTGGGACACACCACACTGTGGGACACACCACACAGCGGGACACACCACACCGTGGGACACACCACACCGTGGGACACACCACACCGTGGGACACACCACACAGTGGGACACACCACACAGTGGGACACACCACACAGTGGGACACACCACACAGTGGGATACACCACACCGTGGGACACACCACACAGTGGGACACACCACACTGTGGGACACACCACACCGTGGGACACACCACACAGTGGGACACCACACAGTGGGACACACCACACCGTGGGACACACCACACAGTGGGACACACCACACCGTGGGACACACCACACAGCGGGACACACCACACAGCGGGACACACCACACCGTGGGACACACCACACAGTGGGACACACCACACAGCGGGACACACCACACCGTGGGACACACCACACAGTGGGACACACCACACTGTGGGACACACCACACAGCGGGACACACCACACCGTGGGACACACCACACCGTGGGACACACCACACTGTGGGACACACCACACTGTGGGACACACCACACAGTGGGACACACCACACAGTGGGACACACCACACAGTGGGACACACCACACAGTGGGACACACCACACTGTGGGACACACCACACTGCGGGACACACCACACAGTGGGACACACCACACAGTGGGACACACCACACAGTGGGACACACCACACAGCGGGACACACCACACAGTGGGACACACCACACAGTGGGACACACCACACTGCGGGACACACCACACAGTGGGACACACCACACAGTGGGACACACCACACCGTGGGACACACCACACAGTGGGACACACCACACAGTGGGACACACCACACTGCGGGACACACCACACAGCGGGACACACCACACAGTGGGACACACCACACAGTGGGACACACCACACAGCGGGACACACCACACAGCGGGACACACCACACCGTGGGACACACCACACCGTGGGACACACCACACAGCGGGACACACCACACTGTGGGACACACCACACTGTGGGACACACCACACAGCGGGACACACCACACCGTGGGACACACCACACCGTGGGACACACCACACTGTGGGACACACCACACTGTGGGACACACCACACAGTGGGACACACCACACTGTGGGACACACCACACTGTGGGACACACCACACAGTGGGACACACCACACCGTGGGATACACCACACCGTGGGACACACCACACAGTGGGACACACCACACTGTGGGACACACCACACTGTGGGACACACCACACAGCGGGACACACCACACCGTGGGACACACCACACCGTGGGACACACCACACCGTGGGACACACCACACAGTGGGACACACCACACAGTGGGACACACCACACAGTGGGACACACCACACAGTGGGACACACCACACAGTGGGATACACCACACCGTGGGACACACCACACAGTGGGACACACCACACTGTGGGACACACCACACCGTGGGACACACCACACAGTGGGACACACCACACAGTGGGACACACCACACCGTGGGACACACCACACAGTGGGACACACCACACCGTGGGACACACCACACAGCGGGACACACCACACAGCGGGACACACCACACCGTGGGACACACCACACAGTGGGACACACCACACAGCGGGACACACCACACAGCGGGACACACCACACCGTGGGACACACCACACAGTGGGACACACCACACTGTGGGACACACCACACAGCGGGACACACCACACAGCGGGACACACCACACCGTGGGACACACCACACTGTGGGACACACCACACAGCGGGACACACCACACCGTGGGACGCACCACACTGTGGGACACACCACACCGTGGGACACACCACACAGCGGGACACACCACACCGTGGGACACACCACACCGTGGGACACACCACACCGTGGGACACACCACACAGCGGGACACACCACACCGTGGGACGCACCACACCGTGGGACGCACCACACAGCGGGACACACCACACCGTGGGACACACCACACCGTGGGACACACCACACCGTGGGACACACCACACTGTGGGACACACCACACAGCGGGACACACCACACCGTGGGACACACCACACCGTGGGACACACCACACAGCGGGACACACCACGCCGTGGGACACACCACGCCGTGGGACACACCACACCGTGGGACACACCACACTGTGGGACACACCACACAGCGGGACACACCACACCGTGGGACGCACCACACTGTGGGACACACCACACCGTGGGACACACCACACAGTGGGACACACCACACCGCGGGACACACCACACCGTGGGACACACCACACTGTGGGACACACCACACCGTGGGACACACCACACAGCGGGACACACCACACCGTGGGACACACCACACTGTGGGACACACCACACTGTGGGACACACCACACAGCGGGACACACCACACCGTGGGACACACCACACAGCGGGACACACCACACCGTGGGACACACCACACAGTGGGACACACCACACAGTGGGACACACCACACAGTGGGACACACCACACAGTGGGACACACCACACCGTGGGACACACCACACCGTGGGACACACCACACCGTGGGACACACCACACTGTGGGACACACCACACAGTGGGACACACCACACCGTGGGACACACCACACCGTGGGACACACCACACCGTGGGACACACCACACCGTGGGACACACCACACAGTGGACACACCACCCCGTGGGACACACCACACCGTGGGACACACCACACCGTGGGACACACCACACAGTGGGACACACACACCGTGGGACACACCCACCTCGGGACACACCACACTGTGGGACACACCCACACTGTGGGACACACCACACAGTGGGACACACCACACCGTGGGACACACCACACAGTGGGACACACCACACCTCGGGACACACCACACCTCGGGACACACCACACCGTGGGACACACCACACCGTGGGACACACCACACCGTGGGACAACCCACACCGTGGGACACACCACACAGTGGGACACACCACACAGTGGGACACCACCACACCGTGGACACACCACACTGTGGGACACACCACACCGTGGGACACACCACACAGTGGGACACACCACACCGTGGGACACACCACACCGTGGGACACACCACACCGTGGGAACACCACACAGTGGGACACACCACACCGTGGGACACACCACACCGTGGGACACACCACACTGTGGGACACACCACACAGTGGGACACACCACACCGTGGGACACACCACACAGCGGGACACACCACACAGCGGGACACACCACACAGCGGGACACACCACACTGTGGGACACACCACACAGTGGGACACACCACACAGTGGGACACACCACACAGTGGGACACACCACACAGTGGGACACACCACACCGTGGGACACACCACACAGTGGGACACACCACACAGTGGGACACACCACACCGTGGGACACACCTCACAGCGGGACACACCACACCGTGGGACACACCACAACGTGGGACACACCACACCGTGGGACACACCACACCGTGGGACACACCACACAGTGGGACACACCACACAGTGGGACACACCACACAGTGGGACACACCACACTGTGGGACACACCACACCGTGGGACACACCACACCGTGGGACACACCACACCGTGGGACACACCACACCGTGGGACACACTACACAGTGGGACACACCACGCCGTGGGACACACCACACAGTGGGACACACCACACCGTGGGACACACCACACCGTGGGACACACCACACCGTGGGACACACCACACAGCGGGACACACCACACTGTGGGACACACCACACAGTGGGACACACCACACAGTGGGACACACCACACAGTGGGACACACCACACAGTGGGACACACCACACCGTGGGACACACCACACTGTGGGACACACCACACTGTGGGACACACCACACTGTGGGACACACCACACAGTGGGACACACCACACCGTGGGACACACCACACTGTGGGACACACCACACCGTGGGACACACCACACCGTGGGACACACCACACTGTGGGACACACCACACAGTGGGATACACCACACTGTGGGACACACCGCACTGTGGGACACACCACACCGTGGGACACACCACACTGTGGGACACACCACACTGTGGGACACACCACACTGTGGGACACACCACACTGTGGGACACACCACACTGTGGGACACACCGCACTGTGGGACACACCACACCGTGGGACACACCACACTGTGGGACACACCACACTGTGGGACACACCACACTGTGGGACACACCACACTGTGGGACACACCACACTGTGGGACACACCACACCGTGGGACACACCACACCGTGGGACACACCACACTGTGGGACACACCACACTGTGGGACACACCACACTGTGGGACACACCACACTGTGGGACACACCACACCGTGGGACACACCACACTGTGGGACACACCACACTGTGGGACACACCACACCGTGGGACACACCGCACCGTGGGACACACCGCACTGTGGGACACACCACACAGTGGGACACACCACACAGTGGGACACACCACACCGTGGGACACACCACACCGTGGGACACACCACACCGTGGGACACACCACACCGTGGGACACACCACACTGTGGGACACACCACACCGTGGGACACACCACACCGTGGGACACACCACACCGTGGGACACACCACACCGTGGGACACACCACACTGTGGGACACACCACACTGTGGGACACACCACACAGCGGGACACACCACACCGTGGGACACACCACACCGTGGGACACACCACACCGTGGGACACACCACACCGTGGGACACACCACACAGTGGGACACACCACACCGTGGGACACACCACACTGTGGGACACACCACACTGTGGGACACACCACACTGGGACACACCACACCGTGGGACACACCACACTGTGGGACACACCACACTGTGGGACACACCACACCGTGGGACACACCACACTGCGGGACACACCACACCGTGGGACACACCACACCGTGGGACACACCACACTGTGGGACACACCACACAGCGGGACACACCACACTGTGGGACACACCACACCGTGGGACACACCACACCGTGGGACACACCACACTGTGGGACACACCACACAGCGGGACACACCACACAGCGGGACACACCACGCCGTGGGACACACCACACCGTGGGACACACCACACCGTGGGACACACCACACAGTGGGACACACCACGCCGTGGGACACACCACACCGTGGGACACACCACACCGTGGGACACACCACACAGCGGGACACACCACACAGCGGGACACACCACGCCGTGGGACACTGCCTTTGTGGGGTTGTCGAAGTCAGAGCATTGAGGCATTGGTGCTCATCTCCTGTTTATTGCCCTTAGCCAGAGGTGCAAATTTCAAATTCCTATGGCGGGGGTTAGTCTACCCCATAGGACAACCACCGTTGATACCAAATGTGGTGCTCATTTTATCAACCCCGGAGGGTGGGACGATGGCGGCGTAAACCCCAAACTCGGGTTTGATCTCGCAACCTTGCTGCAGCCACTAGCACCTCTCGGGGCTGCAGCAGAAGCAGCGTGGATCCGTTAGGAGCAACGCGTACGAATCAAACACACGCCGAGAAGATCACCCAGAGACCTCTCGCCCTCTGCACCTGTCCAACCAGCAGTGTTTCGCAAGAGTCCGACCCGTGCACCGTGACCCTCACCCAGGCCCCAACTCAGGGTCTTCGTCTCGCTCTCTCTGCTTTCTCTTTGACAGTCACTTTGGCCGTCATGAAGTCACGTGTAGATAAGCCAGGTAGAGTAGGCGGTTTTTTTTTTAATCCTTTATTTATCTTGTTGAAGACCCCGGTTGTGATCTTACTCGGGTTGTCGTCCTACACCCCCCCCTCCCACTCCCCGCCCCCCATCCTTGAGCACCATTGACCCCGCGGCCGCCACCCCGGTGCGCGTTCCTTCCCGCAGGAAGAACTTCCCGAGCCACACGCGCCAGGTGCTCACGGAGCACTGCAACGAGGTGTGGTTCTGCAAGTTCTCCAACGACGGCACGCGGCTCGCCACGGGCTCCAAGGACTCCACCGTCATCATCTGGCTGGTGGAGCAGGTGGGGGCCAGTTCTCAGTCCCCCCCCTTCCACCTTGTTGCGCTGAGGAAGTGTTTCCTGAGCGTGGCGCAGTATGGCCTGCGGGTCGCGGGTGTCTGTTAACTACCTCGCCTGGTAATTGGTTCTTTACCCTTCTATCTGGCAACAAAACTGACACCTTTTTGCAAGGAGTCATGTTTGCATAGACCGCAATACCTGCAGTCATAAATACAAACAAAAGACATAACTCTGATAATGTGCACCTTTTGGCGTCATCTGGTCCAACCCATATGAGACTAGGCTCGAAGGAAAGCTGTCTCGGGTGTGGACCAATCAACTTCAAGGACAGTGCACATTATCAGAGTTATGTCTTTTGTTTGTATTTATGACTGCAGGTATTGCGGTCTATGCAAACATGACTCCTTGCAAAAAGGTGTCAGTTTTGTTGCCAGATAGAAGGGTAAAGAACCAATTATCATATTTTTACTGGCAAATGAGGTCCCCATAGTGTAGATGCTTGCCCCGAGCTCTCATACTCTGATGGTGCATTGTCCTTGAGTTGTGCGCCTTTTGGCGTCATCTGGTCCAACCCATATGAGACTAGGCTCGAAGGAAAGCTGTCTCGGGTGTGGACCAATCAACTTCAAGGACAGTGCACATTATCAGAGTTATGTCTTTTGTTTGTTTTTATGACTGCAGGTATTGCGGTCTATGCAAACATGACTCCTTGCAAAAAGGTGTCAGTTTTGTTGCCAGATAGAAGGGTAAAGAACCAATTATCATATTTTTACTGGCAAATGAGGTCCCCATAGTACCTCGCCTGGTTTACAGGAGGTCGTGGGTTCAATCCCGACCCTGACGCCTGCTGTATATTTGGGGTTTTGTGTGTCTCTCTCTCCCCGTGGTCACGTGGGTTTTTGTACGGGTCCAGTTTTTCCCTTCACATTTAGAATCAACTTGTGTTTAAGACTATTTGGCTACAACAAATGTCTACATGATGATAAGCCACTTAGTTCAGCTATCGTTTGTGGCCAGGTCGGTTCTGAAAAAGAGGTATACAGCTCAGTGGGCCTTGCCGGGTAAAGTAAAAATTGTTCAGTGTTTAGTTTCGACTCACTCAATGATGAAAATACTAAGATAATTATTTAGGAAGGCGAATTCCGATCATAGATCCCAATGGACCGTGTAGGACAGCCGGAAATTAACAGAATCGGGGTGAACGGCCAGAACTCGGCGAGTTGAAGGAGCCGAGTTCCCCCCTATTTGTCTTTTCGTCAGTTGAAATAAGATGGGGCTTTACAGCTCAGTGGGCCTTACCTGGTCAAATAAAAAAGTAGTTTATAGTTTAGTTTAGTCTCCTCCCGCGCGCCGCCGGCGCTGAGCGGGCACGTGTGCGCGTGGCAGGAGAGCCATCAGCTCAAGGTGGCGCACACGCTGGAGGGACACACGTACGGAGTCTCCTACCTCGCATGGAGCCCGGACGACACGCACCTCATCGCCTGCGGGCCCGATGACTGCTCCGAGCTATGGCTGTGGAACACACAGGTGTGTGTGCGTGATGAGTGGTGGTGCAGTTGTGCTGCTGTGTGTGATGATGCGGTTGTGCGGTGGTGATGAGTGGTGGTGTGGTTGTGTTGTGGTGAGTGGTGGTGTGGTTGTGTTGTGGTGGTGATGAGTGGTGGTGTGGTTGTGTTGTGGTGGTGAGTGGTGGTGTGGTTGTGTTGTGGTGGTGATGAGTGGTGGTGTGGTTGTGTTGTGGTGATGAGTGGTGGTGTGGTTGTGTTGTGGTGATGAGTGGTGGTGTGGTTGTGTTGTGGTGGTGAGTGGTGGTGCGGTTGTGTTGTGGTGGTGAGTGGTGGTGCGGTTGTGTTGTGGTGGTGAGTGGTGGTGTGGTTGTGTTGTGGTGGTGAGTGGTGGTGCGGTTGTGTTGTGGTGGTGAGTGGTGGTGTGGTTGTGTTGTGGTGGTGAGTGGTGGTGCGGTTGTGTTGTGGTGGTGAGTGGTGGTGTGGTTGTGTTGTGGTGGTGAGTGGTGGTGTGGTTGTGTTGTGGTGGTGAGTGGTGGTGCGGTTGTGTTGTGGTGGTGAGTGGTGGTGCGGTTGTGTTGTGGTGGTGAGTGGTGGTGTGGTTGTGTTGTGGTGGTGAGTGGTGGTGTGGTTGTGTTGTGGTGGTGAGTGGTGGTGCGGTTGTGTTGTGGTGGTGAGTGGTGGTGTGGTTGTGGTGATGAGTGGTGGTGCGGTTGTGTTGTGGTGGTGAGTGGTGGTGTGGTTGTGTTGTGGTGGTGAGTGGTGGTGCGGTTGTGTTGTGGTGGTGAGTGGTGGTGTGGTTGTGCTGTGGTGGTGATGAGTGGTGGTGTGGTTGTGTTGTGGTGGTGGTGAGTGGTGGTGTGGTTGTGTTGTGGTGAGTGGTGGTGTGGTTGTGTTGTGGTGGTGATGAGTGGTGGTGTGGTGGTGATGAGTGGTGGTGTGGTTGTGTTGTGGTGGTGAGTGGTGGTGTGGTTGTGTTGTGGTGATGAGTGGTGGTGTGGTTGTGTTGTGGTGGTGTGGTTGTGTTGTGGTGGTGAGTGGTGGTGCGGTTGTGTTGTGGTGGTGAGTGGTGGTGTGGTTGTGTTGTGGTGGTGAGTGGTGGTGCGGTTGTGTTGTGGTGGTGAGTGGTGGTGTGGTTGTGTTGTGGTGGTGAGTGGTGGTGTGGTTGTGTTGTGGTGGTGATGAGTGGTGGTGTGGTTGTGTTGTGGTGGTGAGTGGTGGTGCGGTTGTGTTGTGGTGGTGAGTGGTGGTGCGGTTGTGTTGTGGTGGTGATGAGTGGTGGTGTGGTTGTGGTGGTGAGTGGTGGTGTGGTTGTGTTGTGGTGGTGAGTGGTGGTGTGGTTGTGTTGTGGTGGTGAGTGGTGGTGTGGTTGTGTTGTGGTGGTGATGAGTGGTGGTGTGGTTGTGGTGGTGAGTGGTGGTGTGGTTGTGTTGTGGTGGTGAGTGGTGGTGTGGTTGTGTTGTGGTGGTGAGTGGTGGTGCGGTTGTGTTGTGGTGGTGAGTGGTGGTGTGGTTGTGTTGTGGTGGTGATGAGTGGTGGTGTGGTTGTGGTGATGAGTGGTGGTGTGGTTGTGTTCTGGTGGTGAGTGGTGGTGTGGTTGTGTTGTGGTGGTGAGTGGTGGTGTGGTTGTGTTGTGGTGGTGAGTGGTGGTGTGGTTGTGTTGTGGTGGTGAGTGGTGGTGCGGTTGTGTTATGGTGGTGAGTGGTGATGTAGTTGTGCGGTAGTGATGAGTGGTGGTGTGGTTGTGTTGTGGTGGGTGGTGATGTGGTTGTGGTGATGAGTGGTGTGGTTGTGTTGTGGTGATGAGTGGTGATGTGGTTGTGGTGATGAGTGGTGATGTGGTTGTGGTGATGAGTGGTGGTGTGGTTGTTTTGTGGTGGTGAGTGGTGATGTAGTTGTGCGGTAGTGATGAGTGGTGGTGTGGTTGTGTTGTGTTGTGGTGGTATGGTTGTGAGTGGTGGTGGTGTAGTTGTGTTGTAGTGATGTGGTTGTGCAGCGGTGATGGGTGGTGATGTGGTTGTGTTGTGGTGGTGGGTGGTGGTGTGGTTGTGCTGTAGGGATGAGTGGTGGTGTGGTTGTGGTGATGAGTGGTGGTGTGGTTGTGTTGTAGGGATGAGTGGTGGTGTGGTTGTGGTGATGAGTGGTGGTGTGGTTGTGCTGTAGTGATGAGTGGTGATGTGGTTGTGGTGATGAGTGGTGATGTGGTTGTGTGGTGGTGGTGAGTGGTGATGTGGTTGTGTGGTGGTGGTGAGTGGTGATGTGGTTGTGCTGTGGACGTTGCAGACCGGGGTGCTGCGTGTGAAGATGTCGCAGTCGCACGATGACAGCCTCGTGTGCGCCTCCTGGTTCCCGGACAGCCGTCGCTTCTGCACAGGCGGCCAGCGGGGACAGTTCTACCAGTGTGTGAGTCGACGAGTCCGTTTGCGAGTCTGTGAGTTGGTGAGCGCGAGTCTGTGTGTGCGAGTCCACGAGTCTGTGTGTGCATCTGTGATTTTCCGCGCTCAGTTATACCGGTGCGAGTGTAGGTATTCCAGCCCTGCTGGTGCGGTGGCATATATATCATATACCCTGTACATATATTGTGTACGTATATCATGTATCGTGAACTTACATCCTATGTTTATATTCTGTGCGTGCATTGCGTACGTATAGCCTGTATGTATCAAGCAAACATAACATATATATGTTACGCAAACGTCGATAATGCGTACCTATATGTCGTGTACTAGAATAAGCGCGTATGTATACCCTTGGTGTAGTAGCATGGAAGGAGGAGCACTTTGTGCCTTGACGGAGAGATGAAGTTTGATTTCCGCCGGCGGCCTTTCAGGCCAGTGGTAAGTGGCGGCGGTGTGCGCTGTCACGTAGCGCGATGCGCTTTGAGTCGTCGCCCGTCCGCGGGCTACGTGGTCGCGGCCTGCATAGTCGCTCGTTGCGAGCTGCATAGTTGCATTGACGCCGATTGGCGTGCACTCGCCCCGGCGCGACAGGCACCCGATCACAAAGACACCCTCATCGTGACAACGACCCTGACATGACGATCCTTGTTATTTGTTCGATTGTCCGCGCACGACAGGACCTGAACGGGACGGTGCTGGAGTCGTGGCAGGGCGTGCGCATCCAGTGCGTTTGGTGCTCTGCCGACGGGAAATCCGTGCTGGCGTCAGACACGCACCAGCGCATCTGCAGCTACAACTTCGAGGACGTCACGGACCGGGCCTTGTGGGTACCCCCCCGCCTCCCCGTCCCACCACCCACTCTCTCCTCCTCCTCTCGGTACCCCCATTGCCATCATTCGTAGCCTCAATGCGGAGTCCTAATGTATACAAGTGGAAACTTAGAAACCGTCTCTCTGGTCTGTGATGGTGGGTGGGTGGATATGTGGGTGGGGAGCGGTAGTGTAGCGGCTGGAGCACTGTGCTACGAACCCCGCGACCTGAGTTGGATTCCCGCTCACGGTCAACACCAGTGACGATTATCTGAACCTAGGTCCACTTAGCCTCAAATGAGTACCTGGTGCGGTGTGTAAACATCACCACTCGGGAGACAAAGGCGACCGGGCATGGTGTTGGCCACCCACCCCCTCGTGTGCCGTGCTGTTCATGCTATACGGTGGGGGGGGAGGGTCTTTGTGTGCGTTTATGGCAGTGTTTGTATATGGCTGTGTGGTGAGGGTGTCTGTGTTAGTGTGTAAGTGTGTGCATGAGATAAAACTACTTTCTGTGTGTGAATGTGCATCTGTAATTGTGCTTTAGTGGCTACTCTTCATTGGCCATACGAGAATAATAAAATGGCTTTGATGTATGTGGCATTTATTTCACATCGTACGTACCCAGCTGTCCTAAAAACTGTTCGACAGAAATTAGTTTTTAATTTAGATTTAAAAGTGCGTATAGCTCCATTGGCTTCCTGATATATCGGAAGAGCATTCCAGACGGCTGCAGGTGCAGTGACCATCTATGTTCGATGGCTCGCTAAAAGTCCACTGTGAGGATGATGATCTCTGCACCGCGGTTATTGAAGTCCAGGCTGAATCCCGCGTGGCTTGTGAGATCTGACGAGAGAATGGGCTCATTCGTTCATCACCATCGTCATTCGTTGCTGGACGGGCGTCGCGCCTCGCACACAAACATAACCGAAGTCCCACGGCGCTGGCAGAGTGAACTCACAACTGAACCGACCACGGCACGTGGGCAGCAGCAACACATGAACTTGGTCACACGTGGTTTCCAAGACGACCGCGCGATTTGGTCCCCGCATGTGTGACCACCGTGCGTGCAGAGGGTTATCGCAGGCACCCGAGGACCTACATTGCTGGGCAGCACTGGCAGCAAAACCCATCGTTGTACTGTACCGTACTCCCGCATCCATGCTCTCCTCGCCTTCGCCAACCCGCACCGAGCGGCATGGTGGATCGCGGTCAAAATTACCGCCACGGTGCGACGGAGGGAGGGTCCTTTCCCTGCCGGGAAGTGACTGAACAGGGCTGCGCACTTGGTCGGTGCCACCGGGTGCGGATGCTCGCTGCGGGTGTAGCGCTGTAAAAACCGCCGGCCGTGGTGACGCCGGAGACGTGCGCGACGGAGGCTGTGTCTGCTGTGCACGCAGGATCCAGGAGGACCACCCCATCATGACCTTCAGCGTCTCCAAGGATGACCGGCTGGCACTAATCAACGTGGCCACACAGGTGAGCGTGGCAGCGGTGTCATCTTCCCTCCTCACCCCTCCCCCCTCCTCACCCCTCCTCCATCTACCCACCATCCTCCCTCCTCCTCCTCCTCCATCCCGCTTCCGCAGAGGTCGCTGTCCAGTGACGTTCGAAGTGGGCACCCGACACCGCCCAGAGTGTAAATGCAGAGGACAGGTACAGACTAGAATGGGTGCTGTAGAGGAGGATTGCCCTCTGGGCAGACTGGAGGGAGGATTTGGAACACTGAGTTTTGCACGCGATGACGCTGTGTGGCCTGGCTGAGCCGAGTCTGCATGCAGAAGGCAAGGGGGAAACCGGTTCTCACTTCGTGCCGAGACAAGACGCACAGCAGTGTGCCCGAGTAGGAAATGCGTACTTGTGTTGTGCGTGTTTATACTGCGATGTGGGGAACGGTGGCGTAGTTGTTAGCCCACTGCGCTACAAACCCTGCAACCCGAGATCGACTCCCGCTCACGGCCAATAAACGGTAGTCTGAACCTTTTCCTAGGCATCTCCGAGGCTTACTCGGCCTTAAAATGCGTACCTGGATTGATGTGTGAAATGTCAGCACTGGGGATACAAAGGTGACTGTGCATGGTCCTAGCCACGCTAACCCCTCATGAGCCGGGCCAGCCTTCATAGTTGCGACTCGCTAACAGAACTTGCCTCAACAGTCTTAAAGGATATACAGGGATCTTTTGGGTTTGTACGAAATAGCACTAAAAGCGCTCATACATTTGTATTCATGGCGATGCATTCCCGACAAGGTTATTCCGTTCGTATGAGAAATATGAGGGCTACATTGAGGTATTGATTATAGCGCTCATATACAGATGGTAAATATTATTTCCTAAATACAAATAATTTATTTTAATTACATCATTGAGTACAGTACATCATATTTACTAATATAATTACAGCTCCCCCACCACTGCCGCTACGCTCCGAGGCTCAGATCATTCTCAGAGAAGAGCTCCAGAACCTGTCCCCGGTCTAAAACCCTGTGGGGATAATCAAATCGCGGGGGGTGGGCTCTGGTTGGCTGAGAGCCTGTGTGCGTCGCTCTCATTGGCTGAGCGGACGGTGGGGGCGAGGTGACGTTTTCTCGGCCGGCGCTGCTGCGCGCTCTCACTTGTAAGTACTGTCTAGATTTTTTTAATGACATTTTTCTAGGTAATAATTTTCTCCAGGACAAAGAGCGCTATAACAAATCAGCTGTCCACGTGATTGCGCTAAGCGAGGTCTTCCTGTACTGGTAGTGCAGTGGTTCTACTTCGATGCCTGCCGCTCTGGTGTCCTCCCACAGGCTGAAAACATCTTTATATATATAGAGGACTGCAGAGCGTCGGCAGTTGTTGGCGGCAGCTCACCGTGTAGCTGCCATCTGACTTGTCTGATCCTTCCTGCCTCCAAGTCGCGTGACAAGTTGACACTATTATTAACAACTGAAAATTATCTGAACCGGTTCTGGGCCTCCCCTATGGTGACTCAGCCTTATAAAATGAATACCTGGTACAGGGCGTAAAAATATGTATTACTGTCCTGGCCGGGAGTATTGCTGGCCACCCACCCACCCCATCGTGTGCTGTGCCGGTCTTTTATAGGTCTTCGCTAACGGCACTTGCCCCTACAGTCTGTTGAAGGCATTGCGCGGGATCTTTGTGCCCTGGTACACACGCTCGTGCATATACACTTGCGTGCGTGTCCCGCGCGTGCGTGTGCGTGTACGTGTGTGCAGGGCGTGCACCTGTGGGACCTTCATGAGCGCGCGCTCGTCAGGAAGTACCAGGGCATCACACAGGGCCTCTACACTATCCACTCGTGCTTTGGGGGCCCCAACGAGGACTTTGTGGCGAGCGGCAGTGAAGGCAGGTCCCGGCATGGTGGATACACGGAGGGGGGGGGGGGTCATCGCCCCTCCCCTCTCCCACCCCCCCAGGGGCCGGGGGGGTGAGTGTGCTCGCGTGGACTGACATTGTGGGGAGCGGTAGGGTAGCGGTTAGCGCATTTCACTACGAACCTGGCGACCCGAGTTCGACTCCCGCTCGCGGCTAGCATCAGTGATTATTTGAACCGGCCCTGGGCCGCTCTTAGGTCATTTCAGCCTCAAATGAGCACCTGGTGCAGTGTGTAAACATCACTACTAGGGAGATAAAGGTGGCCCGGCGTGGTGTTGGCCACCCACCCCCTGGTGTGCCATGCCAGCCTTCATTGGTGCTCACAGCTCTTGCCCCAACAGTCTGTTAAGGCTAGATGGGGGATCTTTGTCTTTGCTGATGTTGTGGATAGCGGTGGCACGTAATGGTTATCCCAGATGCCCCGAATTCGATTTTCGCTCATGTCTAATATCAGTGCTGAATAACTGAACCTTATCGTGGACGTACCCAAGTTTGACTCATCCTTAAATGAATACCTGGTGCTGTGTAAACGTCAACGCTGGGGACACAAAAGGTGGCTGGGCGTGGTGCTGGCCACACCGCCTCGTGTGCCGTTGCAGCCTTCACGGGTGCTGCTCCCCAACAGCACTTGCCCCGACGCCTATACGGGGTGGGGGGGATCTTTGTCTTTGTACGTGCGCACAGACCACAAGGTGTACGTGTGGCACCGCAAGCAGGAGCAGCCGGTGGCGGTGCTGGCGGGGCACACGCGCGCAGTCAGCTGCGTCAGCTGGAATCCGCGAGTGCCCTCCATGCTAGCCAGCGCCTCCGACGACGGCACCGTGCGCATCTGGGGCCCCGCGCCCGCCCTGCCCGATGGGGACCCCCACGCGCGGTGCCCGCGGGCCCAGGCGCAGCAGTCGGCGCAGCAGCCGACGCAGCAGCCGGCGCAGCAGCCGACGCAGCCGACGGAGCAACAGGCGCAACTGTGAGCGCGCGACCATCCCTGCTGCATTAGGCCTCTGCGTTGCGGGGCACGTGATGGCTCGCTCCGCACGAGGGCATCCTTAACCAGAACTTCCGTAACCACCGACGCCTGGGTTCCCATCGTTGGCGCTGTTTTCCCTGCGCCGTCACTCCCGGGATCCCGACCCCCGGCGAGAAACGCTCGCGCCCATCCTTCCATCTGACGTCGGTGCCGTCCGGCCTCATCCCGAGCGTTCGGCTGTCTGTGCGACGGGTGTTTGTGTCCGAGGAGCCCCGTGGGGCCCGCTCCCCTACCGCTCCCCCCGGTCTTGCGCCGCCACGGAGGCCTTCTCGGCACGTGGTCGTTAGCTGCGCGTCTCCAACGGGCTCCGCCTGCGGCGTCCCTCACGCCCCCCCCCACCCGAGCGCTACAGTGGGTGGGACCCTCCACCTGAATGAGTGCGGTTTGTGAGTGTACCCTCTGCAGCGTGTGCCCCCACACCCCATACGGCGTTTTTTTTTTTACCAAAAGCACCGATCCTCCCCCAAGACCTGATTTGCACTGGCCGCAGGTCACCCCCGTCCCCCTTGCGCACCACCTTTATTTGTGGGGGGGGGGGGGGGCTCCACGTTTTTTTTCGACACATGCTCCATCAGCGAACGACCGGACACGATGGTCAAGTTCTCGATATGCGAATGTTTTTGCCCGTTGTGTGTGCGCACGTATCTGCTTCATCCTCCTCGCCCGTTGCACGAACTTGGAGCAGACTCTGGATGCCCCTCCCCGCATCCCCTACGACGCGTTGACGCGAGCGCCGCGCATTGACGTCTTTAAGAGGCCCGCTGTGACAATCGCGCAGAGTGCCCTCGCGGCGCAGGCAAGCGGGCAGGATCCTCGCGCCCACTCCACACAGTGCTCGGGCGGGGGGCGTGGGGACGGCGGTACCACACGCGAGTTCGTGGAATCTCCCCCCGGAGTGCGTCCACCGGGAGAGGAAGGCGCCAACGCGGTCGGCGCATGAAGACGGCTGGAAGGCGTCGTTGCTAGAGACCTGTGCGTCACCCAGAATCCCTTTCAGCTTCCGCTGGGATTTGCTGTCATTGCTTCCTCGGCGTTTCACGGTCGCAACATGTGCTGTTTTTCTGTCGTCTATTGTGTCTGGATTACGTGGGGGGGGCTGTGTGGAGGCTGTGGGGGGGGGCTGTGTGGAGGCTGTGGGGGGGGGCTGTGTGGAGGCTGTGTGTGTGGGGGGGGTGCTGTGTGGAGGCTGTGTGTGGGGGAGGGGGGCTGTGTGGGCGAGAGAACGGCGCGGTGACGCGCGGACTCTGGAGGATCTGTCGAGGCATTCTTACGTTGACGCGTCATCCCGTGGTGCACACTTGAAACTCTCACCTAGGCAATACAAACCAAAAACAGACCGAGTCGTCGGGTGTCTGTAGAGCGTTCAGTGTTTGCAGTATTGGAGAAGGATCGTCCCGTTCAGTGGTGGATATGTAGGTTTATGTTTACACAGCCTGATCCTTAAGAGTGACAATGTAAGAATTGAATAACAAATGAGCAAATGCAACAAATGAGAAGTAAGAGTACTCTATTTTTGGATCTCATCTCCGCTCAGACCGTTGCCTTGAGCACGCCGCCTCCCCTTACCATGAAGCCCGATGTCCACGCCCTCGGTCGGATTTCTTCTTCTCGCCATTTTAAAGTAGCGTCTGCCTTTTATACGCACGCTGTGCGACTATGTCACAGCGCTGTGGGGGCCCTAGTGTTCGCTTCATATTTACTTGAAGAAATAAACTTTTGTGACATTTCCCAGCACTCCATCGTCGTGTTCGTCCCGCGGGCTTCCGCTTTCAGTCACCTGCGTCGCCTGGGGTTTGTTTCGGCTCGGACGAGGGAGGGGGAGAGGCTGCCACTCCTCAGTCGGGAGCTGGACCGGTGCCACCTGGATCTCTATGGAATACAGGAGGACTGGTGGACTGATTCTGGCTCCTTTTACATGCGGGATGGAGATTCATCTACTCGGGCAGGATGGCATCAAACAACAGGGAGTGGTTAAAAGACCGAAGGGGTAGCCTGGCAGCTTGGTGCTGGCGAGGTGTTGGAGTCACATGGTTTTGTGAGCGTGCCTTTTCATCAACAGGTGGAGAATGATGAAGGCAAAGATGTTGGCTGGCCATTCAGGACAGATCATCTTATTGGGTAACTTATTTTCTCGAGTGGGTCACGACACTAGCAATTGGGCAAGAGTGCTGCTAGATTTTGGTGCAGCTTGTAATCACCAACATGCTGTTCTGCCATTGGCGCATCCATACATCTGCTGGAATATGTAGTGGCGGAACAGTGAATGTGAGCCCATATCCTGGGCCTGAGTGCAGAAAAAATGATGTAATCTCAGCATGAAGTGATTTGCATACGACACGAAAATCCGAGTGAAAAAACTTAAGTTGTCAGCCGTTTCTGCAGGCACGGATGTCGTCACGGCCATTGCTTTGGATGATGTAATCACTCCGCTCCACCAGCGAACTAATCGGCTGCAACGGGGAAATTGGTGCCAATTTTCACTCGCGATGCTCTTCCTGTTGCAAGAATCTGCAGCTCCACTTCTCGGCGAGAAGAGCGAACTCTGCGTGTGATGAGATGGACACCCATATTTTGAATGCGGGTGGTGTCCACCTCCATGAAATTAGCCCTGCAGCAGTGGGAGCCACGCGAGAAGAAAGCACGCGTGGCAGAGGTAAGCACAGCAATGTTGTTCATGTGATGGCATACGGTAAGTCCTCGCTTAACACATGTTTACACAACGCGTTTTCACACTAACGTGTGGTTCTTCCATTGGGGAATATGTTTTGCACAATATAGAATGCGCCCGTTATAACGCGGTTTCTGAGCAGTGCGATACAGTACGCGGAACGATACGGCAACGCGGCTGCGTACCCTCAGTTACTTGTTCCATCTCACTATCTACTCCGTATCTCGCCAAACTTCATCGATACATTATTTATGGGGAAATTATTTTCACTTTACGCAATTTTTCGCTTAACGCGGCATTTTGCAGGAACGCGTCTACCGCGTTAAATGAGGATTTACTGTAGTAGTAATGTTAACCATGTTAGGAATGTTATTAACGCTGATAATATAGTCGAAAGTAATCTTGTTTATGTTGTCGTTTGTCATACGAGATAGAGTAATGTTATAAACCACAACCATACACCGCAAAAAAAGCTCAAAGAACCACAACCGTACACAACTTGAACCACAATCGTACATCAAAAAAGTGCGCCGACACAAATAGACGTGCAGATACAGCCGGTCAAACAACTACAACCGCAACGAATACAAACACGGGAGATTTCTGATTCCACGCAGACGTGTCGGATCGCTGCTTTGTATAGCTCGTATATTACATCATGGACATGTATGCGAAAGCTTGTTTTTTTACTAAATCTGTACGTTCTTGGAACTATACCGTGCCTGAAATCTGTAAAACCATCCATGGGCAGCCTTGAATGTTTTCTCTTTCTCTGCTTCTTCTCCCAACTCCTTTTTCAAGTCCTCATACAACCTCAGGGCTTTCTCGTGAACGAGAGCTAAGCTGATCACACGTTCTTGGTGTGCAGATCCTTGTTCCATAATGCCAGAAATGTTGATCTTTGAATGCTTTAAAACATGCTTCGCTTTATCTTCTATTCCATCGGCATTCTTCACTCTCATACAACACTCGTTGGAGGAAGATTAAAACGGTGCTCAATATCAAGCGCACGTTAAACTTTTATACTACACATTATTACTCTTTGGTTCTTTCGGTAAAGTCACGTAGGTATAAAATAAATCACGACGTTTCGGGCGCAACACAAGCGTGCGTCATCAGGTGGGAAAGCATGGTCTGCTGCTGAGGCAGACTGTTTTAAAATGTTTGAAATGGGTGTAGCCCAAGGGTCATCAAGAAGTGGCCGGGGCTAGTGATGTTAATGTGAGAAATTAGCGTGTAACTGGGTACGGAAGTGGCTATCGTCTCCTCCATTAACTCACCCACCTACAAACTGGCCCGATTTCTGTCTGAGACCCTGCTTCCTTTCACGGGCAAGTCCACCTCAGCTGTACTTAGCTCACTTGGTTTCTCTAATCAAGGACATCTCACTGTCTCCAGATGATTTGCTTGTCAGTTTCGATGTAGTCTGTTCACCAATGTATCCGTGCCTGACACCATTGCAATAATTGAAGACTTGATCCAACAAGGACTGAATCCAGATGTACCAACTTTGGTAAGGCACTGCCTTACCAACACATACTTCACCTGGACTGGTACATTCTACAAACAAAATGAGGGTACCCCGATGGGTTCTTCCTTATCGCCTACGTCCTTGTGGAAGAGATACGTAGATGACACGTTCGTCATCTGGCCACATGGCCTGCCAGCACTAAATCAATTTCTCAACCACATCAATTCCATACACCTGGCTATCAAATTCACCATGGAAGTGGAAAAGGATGGCAAGCTACCATTCCTGGATATTTTGATCGACAAGAGACCTGATGGTTCGTTGGGACATTCGGTCTACAAGAAAGCCACCCACACGGATGCCTATCTAAAGCCTGACTCCCACCACCATCCAGCCCAGAAGAATTCCCTTATCAAAACACTACACCACAGGGCCCGTTGCATCTCTGACCAGCACCACCTAGCCAGTGAGCTGGAGCACGTACACCAATCCATCAGGATGAACGGATACCCGGACCGTACAATCCGCAAAGCTGTCTCCCCAGCCATGGGGAGACAACCTTCTGAGGATCCAACCACACAGTACATAAAATCCGTGATTTAATCCCATATGTAAAGGATGTGATTCCTGACATGCAATACCCTGGTGTCTACAAACTGAGTTATGGTTACATTGGGGAAACGAAACGACATGTCTCTGACCGCGTTTGTGAACAAAAGGCAGATTTGAAACACGGTAGGACCAATACCTCTGCCGTTGCTGATCATTGTTTTAATGCTGTGGGCTCACACGAAATAGATTTTTCCAAGACGGAGGTACTCTGCAAACCTACCGGCTACCTTCAGAGATTTGTTCATGAAGCCATCCAGATATATAAACACAGACACAACTTCAACCGAGAGGATGGGTACAATCTGAGCAATCATTGGAAGGACGTTATTAACAAGGTAACGTCTTAACTGACTGTAATGTTTCCATCCTAACTGCCTATGTCAGCTGTTATTTCCGACTGTGTCTCTCTCTCTCTCTATGCCTTTCTCTTAGATCTCTCATGCTCACATGTCCTTTGCATTGCACTCTCATACTCACGTGCCCTTTGCATTGCACTCAGATACTCACATGCCCTTTGCATTGCACTCAGATACTCACATGACCTTTGCATTGCACCCTTTGGGTTTCTCTCATGCCTTTGGATTGCACCACTCTTCGATTTTACATTAACACGCTAATCTCTCACATAAACATAGCCACTTCCGTGCCCTCGTCGAGGAGGCCGCTCTCCTATCTTACAGTTACATGCTAATTTCTCACATTAACATCACTAGCCCCGGTCACTTCTTTATGACCCTTGGGCTACACCCATTTCAAACCTTTTAAAACAGTCTGCCTCGGCAGCAGACCATGCTTTCCCACCTGATGACGGACGCTTGTGTTGTGCCCGAAACGTCGTGATTTATTTTACTTTCTACCCACGTGACTTTACCGAAAGAACCAAAGAGTATGGATTCCTGCAGTCACGAAAGCTTCAAATCTAGATTACACATTATTACTTTCATTTTAACATCGAGCATATTACTACTGCACTTTTTCACATGCTCACCACCTGCACTAGCACTACACTTGCTACTCATTGTTGAAGCTTTGCGGCGATATTTTGTGATCAAGTCCGCGCCAATCTTCAATGAGCGCTCAGTACGCATGCGAGACGACACGATGGGACAAGATGGTGGTGCATGCACGAAATACGAGTTGGTCCAGTACGTTGTCGACTCGGCTGAACCATGTAGAACATTCCATAACCACGTGTGTACGGGGACATCTTACGTTGGGTTCCTCAACAAGTCAGCGACGTGAGTGTGAAACAATGTATATCATCGAGACGTCGTATGTCGAGGACCCCCTGTATTTTTGTTTTCTGTTTTCCGACCTGCCAATGGTGCGATCTGCCTGCCCTCATCTCTTCTCGGTGTTCCGTGGCTCGTGGTCGCCGAAATATTCCACCATTCGACCAGCACGCGGCCACCGATGCGAGGTGAATACGGGACAGATGCTGCGACAGGTGGCCTACTGGCCAAAAATGGGGGAAGACATACACAAACATGTGTCCAACTTGTTGAACAGTAAAGAATTCCATATGGTGAAATTATCCCTCAGCGAATCAGAGATTAACATAACAGATCTTACTTGGGCGACCGAAGAGGCTGGATATCAGCGAAATCAACAGATGGGGATGGGAATCACAGGGGCAACAGGGATGATCATACTAGTCCTGGCTATTCTAACCTTAACATACCATGTGGCCAAAATGAATGCCGAACTTAAAAGACTAATCGCAGGGACAAGCCACCTACCATTCAAGCCCAGGAACAGGGATAGAGCCAAGGCCTGATGATGCCACCCAAGAATAACCGTAAAAACTATCTTTTTTAACGATATCTCCTATAACACGTAGTCAATAGAATAATTTTTCCCTCCCTTATCGTTTTACCTTCCTTTAGAATTTTTTTTTCCTTTTTCTTTCTCTCTCTTGTCACATATAACCATGTTAAGTTGTGACACGTACGCGCGCGTTGTAAGGAATAGCAGCAAAACTTGAGGACAATCGATGGTTCATGATGGAAGAAGGGTATACATTTTTTTATAAAAATAACCCGTGGCCATTTGACCACTGGTCATTTTTAAAAGGGCGGAATGTTGTATACTAACCCTTCGTCCAAAATTGAGATTAATAATATTTGATGATATTTTTATATATTATCTTTTTACTTGTTTTTTAATGAATGAAACACACCAAAAGCGCAGCAAACTGCAAAACACCAGGTGTTGTTAAGTAATGAACTGGAGGAGGGCTAGGATGGCAGAATTTGCAACCTTGCTTCAAGGAAAGATAAGGCCTGATGAACGGGCACATGTCACCCGTGCAGGCGGCAGAGACAGTGGGAGTGTCAGCCAGACATAGTTAAGGCAAAAAGCCCAACCATCCTGCATGGTTTTAAAGTAACGTCAAAATTCGAAATTCAACAACAGAGTAGGCTAAAGTATCGATCCTCGCGCTCGCTCAAATTGGAGACCAGGCTGCGAGCTACATCAATGAACCATTGCCATTTGCTAATCCAATACTGAATGTTAATATTACTGAAGTCAAAACGAATTCTATGACCTCAGCACATGGGCAAATAATAGGGCAGTGTCGACTCAAAGGCAATGGAAGAAAGCAGAGGCGCCTTTGTCTAAATCACAACCACAGAAAGCCAGGAATCATCACTGATTGTGTGTTTAGGGATTCCGAGCTAGTTAGAACACGTGCACACAGGGGGGAGGTAGAAGTACGCCTTGTCCTCCTGCAGCTGAGGGAACGAAAATAAGTGGGTCAGCTCAAGGCTGTGTGCACAGGGGAGGGAGCTGATTTAAACAACCCTGCACGTCTGAACGTGAGGGGGCCTTTGACCTGAAATTAAGAATAACACTCCCAGAGCAGAAGGTTGGATGGCCACAGTGAGGAGAATAAGAGTGTTGTATATCTCTCAAGGAGGCAGACCCAGCTGAACAACAAGGCTGCGGGGGTCACCAGAAGTTCGCGTTCGCCTAGTTAAGACAAAAAGCTCAATTATTCTGTATTGCTATTAAAGTAACGTTAAAGTCGGAATTTAACAACAGGGTAGGCTAAAGTTATTGATATTCACACCCACTCCAATTAAACCAGGCCACAAGTTACGCCTACTGAACCATCACCATCATTAAGTCAATATGAAATGTTATTTCCATACTTTAATACTTTCTATACAACTCGACCCGAAGCATATGACAATCAGAACCTTCCTAAGTCAAAATTGAATCGCACCCAGACAGGAGCGAATAGTCGATATAAGGTTGAAGAGGGAAGGAAATTAAGAGCACGGCGAACTGCAAACGTAAGCAAAAAGCTGGGAACGACACCAGCCCAGCAACAGCGAGTCGGGCTTCGACAGGCCATAAAAGTAGAAATAATAACTCCCGGGGTCAGGGGACACAAGAAGAAGCAGGCAGACAAAAACCAGAACTGACTCCAAGGTTCAACCGCCCTCACCTACAAGGAGTGACGGAAACTAATGAGGCCTTGAGTTAACGGCGTCAGCTGGACGGCAATAACAACGGCGAGCAGAGATAGGGTGGGGCAAAGACTGCGGGGCTATGGAATGCAACTTCGTGTCAGTAAAGCCCTGACAAACAAGTTAAGTTAAAGACATCACAATACATAATATCGTACATAACATCAATGTTAACGCTATTCACCGTAAACTATATTCCGCTTATATAACCATGCAGACACCAAGGAATACGAATTCCTAGGATCAAGAACTTACCCTTAACCTAAGATATCGGAAATAAATTAATAATAATAAGCATATGCATGAAAAGACAAAAGTAAAACTTATGGAAAAGCCAGGATAACGGGATGAATCACCACCAGGTCGAATATAAATACATAATAAAAAAAAAAACGATGTTAAACCCAGGGTCGGAGAGAAAGGGAGATCCCGGCCGTCTTTGTATCCCCGCAGCGCGGGATAGGAGTGTGTATACGCTCGGGGAAACACCTCCACTTGAGTCAAGCACCACGATGGGAAACGACAGACCTTAGGTTACATACAGAATCATAACTGTGAAATAGTAAGGGACAAATGTTAACTTAAAACTTCTTAACCATTTCTTTGTGCGCCGGGTCGGAGAGAGTGTTGCCCCTCCCTCCAGGTTGTGCAACACGAACAAAGACGCCTATGAGACGATTTGTAACGTCTGTGTTTTGGGTTCATGAAGAAGGCCAGACAAGAGATAATATTGCACCCAGACAGAGAGACGACCTCGAGGCAATTTGTAACATCTGATTGTTTGCTCGTGGGTTTTATGGAGGGAGTGTGACAACGGAATATACCGTACGGACACACACATGGACACACCTGCCTACGGACAGATCCTGACACAGCAAAAATCGAAAGAAGCCCCGCCTTGTGGGCGGGATCCAGGGGGATTTTTCGGCATAAAGGAAAGGATCCTGAGCATTGGAAACCAGTGCGACCAGCGGGTCGGCTCACGTGGGGGGTGCGACCAGCGGGTCGGCTCAGGAGCGAGCTCGACCGGGAGGGTCGGCTCAGGAGCGAGTGCGACCAGCGGGTCGGCTCGACTCATCTTCAGCTCGTCTGGGACTCAGCCGAGTTCGATCGGCTTACCAAAGCCGGCTCTCGGGGCTCGACTCAAGCGGCTCCCCATCTCCTCTGCAGGCGGGCAAGACCCGCTTGACAGCTCAACTCGGCCTGCGTGGGTCAACCTCTGCCGAGTCGGAGGTCTCTGCTGCCGCCGGAGTGGTGAGGGTCGCGGTTTGGCGACGAGGCTCCGTGCACACGACGACCCAACACTGCACGCTGCGAGCGAGTTGTGGGCGCCACCTACCGACCGGGTTCCGAACTGCGACAGCGTATCAACGGGCATCCGAACCAGTTCACCACGGTGACAGGGGAGCGACTGATACGTATGACGCGCACCGCCCCCTCACCACACGACCACCAGGCGTCTGTTTGACATAAAGAATCGACTCCGAACACTGACTATTCAAGACAACTCTTACCACTCAAACACACTCGAACCCATAAGCCATCCGTGGCTGGGAAGGCATCACAACGAGACCGAGTGATGGCCATCCGTCGTTTATAAAAGTATTCGTAATTTTTATCTTTAATATTTAGTGGGCTGTACTCTTAATCGCATAAATTCCCAACAGATCCATCAATACGAACTGATTCTTGGCACCTCCTTCCGCCGAGCCACGCTCACGTGGGGAGTGGTGGCCCACCGGATCCTTATCAGGTGATCTGGTCCCCAATTAGTAAACTTGGTATAAGATAACGATCTTCGGAAAAGGAGCACCGTCGCAGGCCCTTACTCCGAGCCGTTCTGTTGTCAGATAACCTGCCGATGTATCTGTTGAGATTGATGCCTTTAAGAATAATAACTGTTTTTGATTGTGTTTTTTTTATCGCCGTATAATCTTTCAAGTATCTTTCAGTCATAATCGCCGCACGTACTCGCATCCTCTACAGAATATTCAACTGTCCCGTGACCCAAGGTGCTAACAACGTGATAAGGGTTGCGTATGATCAATAAGGAGTGCGGTACTGCGTGAACAATATTGAGTATAATCATTCATTAACGTTAAGGTTTTCTTAGCATAGTATTTGCATATTTTAACGACTCTCTCTCTCACTAACAACCATCGCGTTATGCGGGATCCATGTGCCGTTGTCAAAGTGAAATCAGACAATCGTTGATGATACTGTATTGATGCCGTGTTGACGTTCCGGGATTGAGAGTTCGCATACTATATCATAGTTAAGGTTGAATTAGTAATAAATTGATCAATACAGAAGTGGTTGTGTGATTCTTTCCTGAAATCTATGCATAAGATCTGCTTCTGCGTTGAGATCTGAACTTGGTGACCTTAATAAACACACTAATACATACTCAGTAAATGTTAAAGCGATAACGGGGTGAACCGGGGACCTAAAATATAACCACGAATACACACTCTGGGAATGTTAAAGCGAGAATGAGACGAACCTAGACAACGATGCCGAGTTAATCTAAGTTAATCTTGCATACTTACACCACACCTGCATAACTGCATACGATTAATTGCCTTATTCCGATCGATAACCCACCCTCGTCACCGAGGCGGGGTCTGGTTATCATAACGACTTGCATTATCATAATTACACCCACTCGCATAATTAATACGATTACCTCTCGAATTGGCATAATTAAAATGTGCATAATTACATAAATTAACATATTTCCGGATAATTACACATTTGGCCAAATTTCATTTAATTATTATTTTCACTGAATATTCATAACCCACATATACAACATAATAATTTCACCCACGCACGCATACAACATAACAAATTTTAATAACCAACATATACAACATAATGGGTGGCGTCGTCCGGGATCTCTCGCAGACAGTTTATGCATGAATTCAGGAACGAATCACTGTTGTGTTAATCAAAGTGTTGTGAACTAACGTTGCCTTGTGATTGTAAACGGGGGTATACAAACAAAACGCGCTCTGAAGGGAAATACCAGAGTAGCAGAGTATAACAAAGACAGCTGGGCTGAGATTATTTGCTCGAGTTGAACTGACACATCCTGTGATACAATTGTTTATATGTGCTCTGAAGGGGAATTCTAGAGTAACTCACGACGCACATGAGATGTTAGAATTAAGATACACTCTTAAGTCTATTAACCACACTACATAATAGAGATGGCACAGGATCCACAACATTCTGAGTTTGACACACCAACGCATAACACTGATACAGAGTGGACCTCTGAGGAGGAGATGGAATCTATGGAAAAACAATATCGGGAATTTGTGTTAAAACGTACTGGACGGACTGCTAGCCAGCAGACGGAGCAGAGAGATATATGGGAGGGGAGCCATACAGAAGATGTTAAGGCCCATAGAAGGAAACTACTTAAGGACGTGATGAAATGTGGCAAAGCCAAACGTGACGTAAAAATTGCAGAAATAGCGAGGGTAGACTCGTATCTCCTCGCACAGACAGACAGAGAAAGATTATGGAGTGAGGAAAAATTTGAAAGGGAGAGACAAGAGAAACTGTCCTTAATGGTGCAGGTAGAGCGTCTGCACGCCCTCGTGAGAGAGAAAGAATCCGCACTAAATGCACCAGTGAAACACCCAGACGTTGATACACAGAACACATACGGGAGTAACAATTTACCACACTCCGAGCCACGTGGACGTAGCCCAGGGCCAGATCTCACAACGAGTATGGCTACTATGCAAAGCAATTTTGATAAAGTAACACCCTCGCAAATCGAGGAGAGAGAAGAGGAAATAATAATACAAACGGGAAAACATGAGGCCGACCACCCCAACGTTAGAGAGAGACAAATAATTAACCCTAAGTCATCAGGATACACTGTAATGATAGAGCGGAAAAGGGCGGAGCTGGTGCAAGACGGGAAACATGACATAAACAGCACACCAGGCAGACGCACGCTACGCAAGTATGGCCGACATGATGCAGATGACAAAGACAGCTCACCAGAGAAACGCACCTCACACAAACACGACCAACACGACACGGGTAACAGGAGCTCACCAGAGAGACGCACATCACACAAGCATGAGCCATGGGATAAGCAGAAATCACCGAGCCAAGTTGACCCACGTAACAGGTGCAAAAGGCACTACAAAAGTTATGTTAAGCAGAGCCACCGTGATGGTGACGGCTCATCTGACACTGACTCCTCTGACGATGACCAACACGACATGGGTAACAGAGAGAGCTCACCAGAGGGACGCATGACATGTAAAAATCACCCATGCAAAACCACCCGCACCACAGATGACAGAGACAGGAATCCCGATAACCATGAAGCACGAGACAAACATAAATACAACACCTCACCTAGCAGGCACCACACACGTAGTAGGCAGCATGAAGGTCAAGGACAAAAACACTCACCACATAGACACCGCTCAAGGAGATCACGCACACCAACCCACAAGCACGAATCACAAGACCCACATAAGGAAAACAAGAGACACAAGCAACGGGACAGATACGAATCCTCGGACAGGGGGAGATCACGACACAGACACGGGACACATGACAACAGTGATAGTGGAGACAAGGGTAGCTCAAGGGAGCACTCCTCAGGAACCGACACCACTGATGACGAACAACACACTTTTAACAGTAAGACACTAAAACTAATGGACAAAGCACTCGTGAGAATTCCCTATTTCGATCCACATAACAAGAACAGGGATATACACACTCACATAGCTACAGTAGAACAGGAGGCTAAGATCCGGGGTCTGGGTAAATCAGCAGAAAAGGCATGTTTATTATCAAGGAGCCTACATGAACCCGCCAGACCATGGGTAGCCTCCCTGCCAAATAGGGTGAAGAGTGACTTTAAACAATTGAGCCGAGCAGTAGTTAAGAGATTTGGGGAATACTCCACACTATCCGAAGGATTGAACGCGGCAAAGTTGATGACCCAGCGTGTAGACGAAGACCCACGAGATTATCTCCTACGCCTTAAGAAAGCATATTACGCAGGGGACGTGGACAATGCCCAGGGAGATAAGACAGTCTTAAAAGTGATGTTCTTCCAATCATTGAGACCTGAAATAGTGAGAATAGTAGGAATGATGTTGGACCCCGAGACTGCCTCCCTACGCCAGATTGAAAGCAAGGCCCACACGGCCTGGGTGAACGGACGGAAAACCACTGGCATAGCCAAAACCCACATCGTCACCAGAGATAAAGAATGCCTCGATCTGGAGGGAAGCGAATCTCCAAGGAATAATATTAGCGCCACACGGGGTGGACATGAATTCCCCCAGGAGAGGGCGCCTAACCCAATAGAATCAACACCCGTCCACAACACGCTGAATAACGTTCCACGTGGGGGGAGGAACGAGGCCAGAGGAACCTGGCACCCACAGCCGCCACCACCATGGAATGCAGAAGAGGGCGGAGGCTGGAATTATGGAGGAGGAAGAGCGAGTGACGGGCCATACCTACCCCGCGGAGGCCGACGCCCACCAAACCAGTTACCATATCGTCCCCCACTGCCGCCTCCACTAGCAATAGAGCATAGACCACCGTTAGCTAACAGGAATCGATATGCTCACCACATTAGGATGGAAAAAGAGCTCCTAGGGAGTATGAAGACTCCCATGCAAGTAGCGAAGGGAAGAATACCAACTATACCCACACAGGAGGAGGACACACCCAGCGCAAAGGTAGCCCAAGTGAACGTAGGGAAGACAAGAAGCCTCGAAGCAATCACCGAAGTGGTACCAGAGGGAAAAGGGTACCATCTGGGGGAATTGATTCCCGTAGGACCAGTCGGACGAGTCCACGTGGAAGTAATACTGCAAGACACCCTGACCAGCCAGGGCCTTTGTGATACTGGAGCAGAAATATCCATGATATCCAGAGAATTATTTGACGAACTCCAGACTGCCCTCCAGAGGAAGAATGAAACACTACAAATGATGCCAAGTAAACTTACCTACTCAGGATGTGAAGGGACCCACATGCGACCATTGGGCAAAGTTATGACGAAGTTGACGTTCAACAAAATCAACATGAACCACCCCCTATATGTCGTACGGAACCCCGGAAAAGAGCTGATCATTGGGATAGAACTACTGAATTGCCTGAAACCCATTATGAACCTTGAATCCCGACAAATTTGGGCACAGTCAATGCCGGAGCAACAAAGGGACTCAGAAGATGAAGACGTTATGAGAGACTCCACGGGAATCCAAGTGATAACACAAGAGCTCGACGACCTATCAACGACAATCAGGAACGAAGACGAGCTCCCAGCAGGAATTCGAATCACTCAGCTAATGACTAACAGACTGAGAGAAGACCGAAAGGAAGCCGACTTAGAGTCAGTATCACCAAATGACCGTCCCCTCATGGAGTATATACCGCCCCCTGGAGGCCAAACCGACGAACTGCAAACTGATGAAGGAGAACACAAGGGCAAGAGCGTATTACCCTCGGATGAAGCCAAGGCAACTCAACCGATAGTAACGCAAAAGGAACTTTCAACCGAGCCGCCCGAAACCACGAAGGCCTTGGACCCAGACCCAGGACAAGGAGTCTCCATAATAGAAGAACAAATCGAACAACAAATTGAAGCAGCAGACGCCCTCGAGAACGACACTCAACGAAATGAGCTTCGTCAACTGCTCCACAAATACCACTTCCTGTTCTCAGAAGACCCCTATGATTGCGGCAAAACCGGCCTACACGTGGTATCTATTCCCACACTGGAAGGAGCGCCAGCGGTATATGTGAAACAATACAAGATTCCACTGGCTGCCTACGAATCAATCCAAGAAACCTTGGAGAACCTACTCAAGAAGAATATAATTCGAGAATGCAACTCAACCTACAACTCACCGATTTGGCCTGTATTGAAACCCACAGGCAAGTGGCGACTCACCATCGACTATAGGCAACTCAACAAAACGGTTCCCCTATCTCGATGGCCAATGGCAGAAATCGACCAGAATCTCAACCAAATAAAAGGCGCAAAAATTCTCACCACCATGGATCTATCAAATGGCTTCTGGACCATGCCCGTGAAAGAAGCGGATCAATACAAGTTGGCATTTACATTCAATGGAATACAGTATACTTGGAACCGATGTCCATTTGGATACTCAAATTCACCTGCGGACTTTAACATATTCCTACACAAGGCAATGGACGACGCAAAAGAGCGAGGTACCATCGTCTATGTCGACGATATACTGGTCAAGGACTCCTCATGGGAAGAACACCTCGAGAGCCTCCAGCATACCCTCGAGCAGTTAAAGGAAGCAGGCGCAAAGATTTCAATACAAAAAGGACAGTGGGCACGCAAAAGGGTGGACTACCTCGGGCTCCAGGTCGGCACTGAGGGAATGTTACCCCAAACCAAAAGACTTGAAGCCCTCCTCGCACTCAAATCGCCCACCACAGTCACGACCCTTCGGAGCTTCTTAGGGATTTGCAACTACCTTCGACAGTTCGTGGACGACTACGCAGGAATCGTTCGACCCTTAGTCAAACTACTGCAAAAAGACGAACCATGGGAGTGGGGACAGGAACAGGAAGCCGCAGAAAAAGAATTAAAACGACAGATCACAGAGGCATCCTGCCTAGCATACCCAGAGAAAGGGAAAGAATACTACCTGGAGACCGCATACTCAGATCATAGTATCAGCTCGGTACTGTACCAGAGACAGGAAGCAGAGAAACGAGTTATTGCCTATGCCAGCAAAGCCCTCCGGGGAGTGGAGATGAAGTTCTCCGAGTGTGAGAAGGCGATATTTGGAAACATCTGGGCCATACAACATTTTCGGAACTTGTTGAACGGAGAGAAGATCATCCTGGAAACGAATCATGAATCCTTGGCATACCTCAACAGTAAGAAGATTCGAGAGGGCCGCGTAACCAGCAGCCGAATAGCCAGCTGGGCACTGACACTCCAAGGCATACCAATCACAGTGAAATACGCAAAAAACAAGAAAAGTCCAATGGCCCAAGGTCTTGCCGATTTACATGATTGTACCTTTGACAGCATAGAAGCAGAGGACGAAAAGATACCTCCGGAGGACAACAGGTACCTGCCCTTCAGGAAGGAGACATGTGCCGACCTACCAGTGGTATACATCGATGGATGCTCCAAGATGAAGGAGAACAAGCTTCACGCTGGGTCAGGAGTCATTTGGGAAACTGGCCCACTCACAGGGATTCAAGAGGGATTTCAGCTGGGGCCAAAGTCAAACCAGTATGCAGAGTTGGTCGGGGTACACATCGCTGTCCAAATGGCATCCGATAACCAAATACGGACCATGGTGGTGTGCACTGATTCCAACTACGTACAGCACAGCTTCCTGCACCACCTACCCATATGGAAAAAAAACGAGATGAAGAACCATAGGAATAAACCAATTCGCCATCGAGAACTATTCGAGGCCATAGATAAGATGGTTCAGAACAAGGATATGAAGATATTTTGGAAGAAAGTCAAAGGGCACTCCAAGATACCTGGTCAAGAGAAAACTGGGAACGACCAAGCAGATGCCATAGCAAAAGTGGGAAGCCTGGAAGGCACCCCGTGGAAGCTAGAAGACCAAACCGACAGAGACGGACAACAAGAGTCGACGAACCAAGACATCGCCGTGATAAGACTGGTCACAAGAAGTGGGAAGAACCCGGCAGAAGCTGGAACCAGAGCCCAATTGAACAGTGCCCAGCCTTCCGAAGACCTGATCAGAATGCAACAAGAGGACGAAACACTAAAGACACTCGCCGATCATATCCAAGATCCAGCAGGAAAACCAATCACTACTGACAACTTGAATGACAACAAAGAGCTCGAGATCATGCATAGCCAAATCAAAAGGTTCTCAATGCGAAAAGGGCTACTGGTATACACAAACGAAAAAGACGGTCGACCTAGATGGGTAGTCCCCTCTCAATATCGAGAAATAATGTTACAACACGCCCACAATGAACCGTGCAGCGGCCACCGATGCGAGGTGAATACGGGACAGATGCTGCGACAGGTGGCCTACTGGCCAAAAATGGGGGAAGACATACACAAACATGTGTCCAACTTGTTGAACAGTAAAGAATTCCATATGGTGAAATTATCCCTCAGCGAATCAGAGATTAACATAACAGATCTTACTTGGGCGACCGAAGAGGCTGGATATCAGCGAAATCAACAGATGGGGATGGGAATCACAGGGGCAACAGGGATGATCATACTAGTCCTGGCTATTCTAACCTTAACATACCATGTGGCCAAAATGAATGCCGAACTTAAAAGACTAATCGCAGGGACAAGCCACCTACCATTCAAGCCCAGGAACAGGGATAGAGCCAAGGCCTGATGATGCCACCCAAGAATAACCGTAAAAACTATCTTTTTTAACGATATCTCCTATAACACGTAGTCAATAGAATAATTTTTCCCTCCCTTATCGTTTTACCTTCCTTTAGAATTTTTTTTTTCCTTTTTCTTTCTCTCTCTTGTCACATATAACCATGTTAAGTTGTGACACGTACGCGCGCGTTGTAAAGAATAGCAGCAAAACTTGAGGACAATCGATGGTTCATGATGGAAGAAGGGTATACATTTTTTTTTAAAAATAACCCGTGGCCATTTGACCACTGGTCATTTTTAAAAGGGCGGAATGTTGTATACTAACCCTTCTTCCAAAATTGAGATTAATAATATTTGATGATATTTTTATATATTATCTTTTTACTTGTTTTTTAATGAATGAAACACACCAAAAGCGCAGCAAACTGCAAAACACCAGGTGTTGTTAAGTAATGAACTGGAGGAGGGCTAGGATGGCAGAATTTGCAACCTTGCTTCAAGGAAAGATAAGGCCTGATGAACGGGCACATGTCACCCGTGCAGGCGGCAGAGACAGTGGGAGTGTCAGCCAGACATAGTTAAGGCAAAAAGCCCAACCATCCTGCATGGTTTTAAAGTAACGTCAAAATTCGAAATTCAACAACAGAGTAGGCTAAAGTATCGATCCTCGCGCTCGCTCAAATTGGAGACCAGGCTGCGAGCTACATCAATGAACCATTGCCATTTGCTAATCCAATACTGAATGTTAATATTACTGAAGTCAAAACGAATTCTATGACCTCAGCACATGGGCAAATAATAGGGCAGTGTCGACTCAAAGGCAATGGAAGAAAGCAGAGGCGCCTTTGTCTAAATCACAACCACAGAAAGCCAGGAATCATCACTGATTGTGTGTTTAGGGATTCCGAGCTAGTTAGAACACGTGCACACAGGGGGGAGGTAGAAGTACGCCTTGTCCTCCTGTAGCTGAGGGAACGAAAATAAGTGGGTCAGCTCAAGGCTGTGTGCACAGGGGAGGGAGCTGATTTAAACAACCCTGCACGTCTGAACGTGAGGGGGCCTTTGACCTGAAATTAAGAATAACACTCCCAGAGCAGAAGGTTGGATGGCCACAGTGAGGAGAATAAGAGTGTTGTATATCTCTCAAGGAGGCAGACCCAGCTGAACAACAAGGCTGCGGGGGTCACCAGAAGTTCGCGTTCGCCTAGTTAAGACAAAAAGCTCAATTATTCTGTATTGCTATTAAAGTAACGTTAAAGTCGGAATTTAACAACAGGGTAGGCTAAAGTTATTGATATTCACACCCACTCCAATTAAACCAGGCCACAAGTTACGCCTACTGAACCATCACCATCATTAAGTCAATATGAAATGTTATTTCCATACTTTAATACTTTCTATACAACTCGACCCGAAGCATATGACAATCAGAACCTTCCTAAGTCAAAATTGAATCGCACCCAGACAGGAGCGAATAGTCGATTTAAGGTTGAAGAGGGAAGGAAATTAAGAGCACAGCGAACTGCAAACGTAAGCAAAAAGCCGGGAACGACACCAGCCCAGCAACAGCGAGTCGGGCTTCGACAGGCCATAAAAGTAGAAATAATAACTCCCGGGGTCAGGGGACACAAGAAGAAGCAGGCAGACAAAAACCAGAACTGACTCCAAGGTTCAACCGCCCTCACCTACAAGGAGTGACGGAAATTAATGAGGCCTTGAGTTAACGGCGTCAGCTGGACAGCAACAACCACGGCGAGCAGAGATAGGGTGGGGCAAAGACTGCGGGGCTATGGAATGCAACTTCGTGTCAGTAAAGCCCTGACAAACAAGTTAAGTTAAAGACATCACAATACATAATATCGTACATAACATCAATGTTAACGCTATTCACCGTAAACTATATTCCGCTTATATAACCATGCAGACACCAAGGAATACGAATTCCTAGGATCAAGAAACTTACCCCTTAACCTAAGATATCGGAAATAAATTAATAGTAATAAGCATATGCATGAAAAGACAAAAGTAAAACTTATGGAAAAGCCAGGATAACGGGATGAATCACCACCAGGTCGAATATAAATACATAATTTAAAAAAACGATGTTAAACCCAGGGTCGGAGAGAAAGGGAGATCCCGGCCGTCTTTGTATCCCCGCAGCGCGGGATAGGAGTGTGTATACGCTCGGGGAAACACCTCCACTTGAGTCAAGCACCACGATGGGAAACGACAGACCTTAGGTTACATACAGAATCATAACTGTGAAATAGTAAGGGACAAATGTTAACTTAAAACTTCTTAACCATTTCTTTGTGCGCCGGGTCGGAGAGAGTGTTGCCCCTCCCTCCAGGTTGTGCAACACGAACAAAGACGCCTATGAGACGATTTGTAACGTCTGTGTTTTGGGTTCATGAAGAAGGCCAGACAAGAGATAATATTGCACCCAGACAGAGAGACGACTTCGAGGCAATTTGTAACATCTGATTGTTTGCTCGTGGGTTTTATGGAGGGAGTGTGACAACGGAATATACCGTACGGACACACACATGGACACACCTGCCTACGGACAGATCCTGACACAGCAAAAATCGAAAGAAGCCCCGCCTTGTGGGCGGGATCCAGGGGGATTTTTCGGCATAAAGGAAAGGATCCTGAGCATTGGAAACTGGTGCGACCAGCGGGTCGGCTCACGTGGGGGGTGCGACCAGCGGGTCGGCTCAGGAGCGAGCTCGACCGGGAGGGTCGGCTCAGGAGCGAGTGCGACCAGCGAGTCGGCTCGACTCATCTTCAGCTCGTCTGGGACTCAGCCGAGTTCGATCGGCTTACCAAAGCCGGCTCTCGGGGCTCGACTCAAGCGGCTCCCCATCTCCTCTGCAGGCGGGCAAGACCCGCTTGACAGCTCAACTCGGCCTGCGTGGGTCAACCTCTGCCGAGTCGGAGGTCTCTGCTGCCGCCGGAGTGGTGAGGGTCGCGGTTTGGCGACGAGGCTCCGTGCACACGACGACCCAACACTGCACACTGCGAGCGAGTTGTGGGCGCCACCTACCGACCGGGTTCCGAACTGCGACAGCGTATCAACGGGCATCCGAACCAGTTCACCACGGTGACAGGGGAGCGACTGATACGTATGACGCGCACCGCCCCCTCACCACACGACCACCAGGCGTCTGTTTGACATAAAGAATCGACTCCGAACACTGACCATTCAAGACAACTCTTACCACTCAAACACACTCGAACCCATAAGCCATCTGTGGCTGGGAAGGCATCACAACGAGACCGAGTGATGGCCATCCGTCGTTTATAAAAGTATTCGTAATTTTTATCTTTAAAATTTAGTGGGCTGTACTCTTAATCGCATAAATTCCCAACAGATCCATCAATACGAACTAATTCTTGGCACCTCCTTCCGCCGAGCCACGCTCACGTGGGGAGTGGTGGCCCACCGGATCCTTATCAGGTGATCTGGTCCCCAATTAGTAAACTTGGTATAAGATAACGATCTTCGGAAAAGGAGCACCGTCGCAGGCCCTTACTCCGAGCCGTTCTGTTGTCAGATAACCTGCCGATGTATCTGTTGAGATTGATGCCTTTAAGAATAATAACTGTTTTTGATTGTGTTTTTTTTTTATTGCCGTATAATCTTTCAAGTATCTTTCAGTCATAATCGCCGCACGTACTCGCATCCTCTACAGAATATTCAACTGTCCCGTGACCCAAGGTGCTAACAACGTGATAAGGGTTGCGTATGATCAATAAGGAGTGCGGTACTGCGTGAACAATATTGAGTATAATCATTCATTAACGTTAAGGTTTTCTTAGCTTAGTATTTGCATATTTTAACGACTCTCTCTCTCACTAACAACCATCGCGTTATGCGGGATCCATGTGCCGTTGTCAAAGTGAAATCAGACAATCGTTGATGATACTGTATTGATGCCGTGTTGACGTTCCGGGATTGAGAGTTCGCATACTATATCATAGTTAAGGTTGAATTAGTAATAAATTGATCAATACAGAAGTGGTTGTGTGATTCTTTCCTGAAATCTATGCATAAGATCTGCTTCTGCGTTGAGATCTGAACTTGGTGACCTTAATAAACACACTAACACATACTCAGTAAATGTTAAAGCGATAACGGGGTGAATCGGGGACCTAAAATATAACCACGAATACACACTCTGGGAATGTTAAAGCGAGAATGAGACGAACCTAGACAACGATGCCGAGTTAATCTAAGTCAATCTTGCATACTTACACCACACCTGCATAACTGCATACGATTAATTGCCTTATTCCGATCGATAACCCACCCTGATCACCGAGGCGGGGTCTGGTTATCATAACGACTTGCATTATCATAATTACACCCACTCGCATAATTAATACGATTACCTCTCGAATTGGCATAATTAAAATGTGCATAATTACATAAATTAACATATTTCCGGATAATTACACATTTGGCCAAATTTCATTTAATTATTATTATTTTCACTGAATATTCATAACCCACATATACAACATAATAATTTCACCCACGCACGCATACAACATAACAAATTTTGATAACCAACATATACAACACACGCTAGGATCTCCACCCACGTGGTTTCCACCTCTTACGTCCATGCTTAAATGTCGTCCCTTTCTGTTTGTGCCTCAGCGAGGTTGGGCTTGTCAGGGGTATCACTGCCCACAGAGCCCCCATTCTCCATACCTCCTTCAGGACCATGGTCCCCTTTCTCCACACCCCCTCCAGGACCAGAGGCATTGAGGTCCCCTTTCTCTGTATCCTCACCTGGATCAGAGTCCTTGAGGTCCTCTTTCTCTGAACCCCCTCCTGAACCGAGGTCTTTGAGGCCCCCTTTCTCTGTATCCCCTCCTGGACCATTGTCTTTGAGGTCCTCTTTCTCTGTATCCCCTCCTAGACCAGAGTCTTTGAGGTCCCCTTTCTCTGTATCCCCTCCTAAACCAGAGTCTTTGAGGTCCCCTTTCTCTGTATCCCCTCCTGAACCAGAGTCTTTGAGGTCCCCTTTCTCTGTATCCCCTCCTAGACCAGAGTCTTTGAGGTCCCCTTTCTCCGTACCACCTCCTGGACCAGAGTCCTTGAGGTCATCTTTCTCCGTACCACCTCCTGGACCAGGGTCCTTGATGGCCCCTTTCTCTGTGCTCACTCCTGGAATAGGGCCTCCTCCTCCTGTTTCTCCTCCAGAATTGGGGACCTGGTGGATTTCTTTCCCCATCTCCCCCATCTGTCCATGGTCTCCCGTTGTATCTCCATGGCTAGGGTGGCCAGGGTCCACAATAGCAATGCCCCCTTCCGAGCCGAGGTCCCTTCGGTCCCGTCTCGCCAGGCCCTTGCCCACACGCTCCAGCAGAGCGGTGATGGCGTTGAAGACTGCGGAGAGCCAGGCGAGGCCAAAGATGATCCACATGGCCACCATGGTCTTGTAGAGCGGCGTGTAGTGGACACTCGGGTTGCTTCCTGTGGGCCGGAACAGGAAACCTCGGAATGAACCTGGAACTGGGGACCCGCTCTGTTGCCAAATTGGAGCCTTGCGGGCTGCTCATTACCACCGCGTTCTCTTTCTGAGTGTCCATGGCGAGGAGAGAGGAGGAGGAGCAGTGGGCTATAAATAAAGGAGAAAGTGCATGGCAGGGGGGATCACGCGGGGACTGGGATGTGAACCGGAGTTATTGAGCAGAAGTTGGAGGGGTAGGAGGGTGCAGGCTATGCCATGGCTAAGATTTTTATGTGTGTGGGGAGAGTTAGCGCCACCAAACAGACTGATACACAATGTGAAAAAAGTGCCTTACTAACACTAAACACACTGGTGCACAACGTGAAACCAGTGCCTTACTAATACTAAATACACTAGTGCACAACATGAAACCAGTGCTGAAGACAGGCGGGAGGAAGGGGCACTGGTGGTCTTTAATGGGGGCGGCCGTCAAACCAAACATGTTAATAAATTTCACCCTATGAGAGCTGCGGTATCTCTAACCTTAACTTCATCCCTGACCCGAACTCTAACCCGATTTATAACCGCAGCCACCACACCATTAGCACTCGGCCGATCTCTGGTGGTAGCCCCTGCCCACGGCCCACGGCTCACGACGAGGAAGTGGTGACCTCACCGACCACGTAGTCCCCGAAGCCGATGGTGCTGAGTGTGACGAAGGAAAAGTAGTAGCTCTCGGTGTAGCTCCACCCCTCCACCGCCATGAAGATTACGGCTGGGAAGAGCACGAAGATCATGAACCCCAGGCCCACGAAGGCCATCGTGGTCAGGAGCCGGATTGAGCTCTGGAAGAGGAGCAGAAGAGGTGGTATGGAGTTTTGGGTGTAGAGGAGCTCGGGCATTGGAGCAGAATTCGGCTTCGGTTTTGGAAGTCAAGGTGATGGAGAATGGGTAGTTGAGTTTAGGTGGTTGGGTCTGGGTCAGTCATGGAGTTTGTGTGATTGGGGCTGGGTCAGTGGTGGAGTTTGTGTGATTGGGACTGGGTCAGTGGTGGAGTTTGTGTGATTGGGGCTGGGTCAGTGGTGGAGTTTGTGTGATTGGGGCTGGGTCAGTGGTGGAGTTTGTGTGATTGGGTCTGGGTCAGTCATGGAGTTTGTGTGATTGGGGCTGGGTCAGTGGTGGAGTTTGTGTGATTGGGACTGGGTCAGTGGTGGAGTTTGTGTGATTGGGACTGGGTCAGTGGTGGAGTTTGTGTGATTGGGACTGGGTCAGTGGTGGAGTTTGTGTGATTGGGGCTGGGTCAGTGGTGGAGTTTGTGTGATTGGGACTGGGTCAGTGGTGAAGTTTGAGTGGTTGGGGCTGGGTCAGTGGTGGAGTTTGTGTGATTGGGACTGGGTCAGTGGTGGAGTTTGTGTGATTGGGACTGGGTCAGTGGTGGAGTTTGTGTGATTGGGGCTGGGTCAGTGGTGGAGTTTGTGTGATTGGGGCTGGGTCAGTGGTGGAGTTTGTGTGATTGGGGCTGGGTCAGTGGTGGAGTTTGTGTGATTGGGACTGGGTCAGTGGTGGAGTTTGGGTGGTTGAGTCTGGATCAGCGGTGGAGTTTGTGTGATTGGGGCTGGGTCAGTGGTGGAGTTTGTGTGATTGGGACTGGGTCAGTGGTGGAGTTTGTGTGATTGGGGCTGGGTCAGTGGTGGAGTTTGTGTGATTGGGACTGGGTCAGTGGTGGAGTTTGGGTGGTTGAGTCTGGATCAGCGGTGGAGTTTGTGTGATTGGGGCTGGGTCAGTGGTGGAGTTTGTGTGATTGGGGCTGGGTCAGTAGTGGAGTTTGTGTGATTGGGACTGGGTCAGTAGTGGAGTTTGTGTGATTGGGACTGGGTCAGTGGAGGAGTTTGGGTGGTTGAGTCTGGGTCAGTGGTGGAGTTTGTGTGATTGGGACTGGGTCAGTGGTGGAGTTTGGGTGGTTGAGTCTGGGTCAGTGGTGGAGTTTGGGTGGTTGAGTCTGGGTCAGTGGTGGAGTTTGAGTGGTTGGGGCTGGGTCAGTGGTGGAGTTTGAGTGGTTGGGGCTGGGTCAGTGGTGGAGTTTGGGTGGTTGAGTCTGGGTCAGTGGTGGAGTTTGGGTGGTTGGGGCTGGGTCAGTGGTGGAGTTTGAGTGGTTGGGGCTGGGTCAGTGGTGGAGTTTGGGTGGTTGGGGCTGGGTCAGTGGTGGAGTTTGGGTGGTTGGGGCTGGGTCAGTGGTGGAGTTTGAGTGGTTGGGTCTGGGTCAGTGGTGGAGTTTGAGTGGTTGGGTCTGGGTCAGTGGTGGAGTTTGAGTGGTTGGGTCTGGGTCAGTGGTGGAGTTTGAGTGGTTGGGTCTGGGTCAGCGGTGGAGTTTGGTTGGTTGAGTCTGGGTCAGTGGTGGAGTTTGTGTGATTGGGACTGGGTCAGTGGTGGAGTTTGTGTGATTGGGGCTGGGTCAGTGGTGGAGTTTGTGTGATTGGGGCTGGGTCAGTGGTGAAGTTTGAGTGGTTGGGGCTGGGTCAGTGGTGGAGTTTGTGTGATTGGGACTGGGTCAGTGGTGGAGTTTGTGTGATTGGGACTGGGTCAGTGGTGGAGTTTGTGTGATTGGGGCTGGGTCAGTGGTGGAGTTTGTGTGATTGGGGCTGGGTCAGTAGTGGAGTTTGTGTGATTGGGACTGGGTTAGTGGTGGAGTTTGTGTGATTGGGACTGGGTCAGTGGAGGAGTTTGTGTGATTGGGGCTGGGTCAGTGGTGGAGTTTGGGTGGTTGGGGCTGGGTCAGTGGTGGAATTTGGGTGGTTGGGGCTGGGTCAGTGGTGGAGTTTGGGTGGTTGGGGCTGGGTCAGTGGTGGAGTTTGTGTGATTGGGACTGGGTCAGTGGTGGAGTTTGGGTGGTTGAGTCTGGATCAGCGGTGGAGTTTGTGTGATTGGGGCTGGGTCAGTGGTGGAGTTTGTGTGATTGGGACTGGGTCAGTGGTGGAGTTTGTGTGATTGGGACTGGGTCAGTGGAGGAGTTTGGGTGGTTGAGTCTGGGTCAGTGGTGGAGTTTGTGTGATTGGGACTGGGTCAGTGGTGGAGTTTGGGTGGTTGGGACTGGGTCAGTGGTGGAGTTTGGGTGGTTGAGTCTGGGTCAGTGGTGGAGTTTGTGTGATTGGGACTGGGTCAGTGGTGGAGTTTGAGTGGTTGGGGCTGGGTCAGTGGTGGAGTTTGGGTGGTTGGGGCTGGGTCAGTGGTGGAGTTTGGGTGGTTGGGGCTGGGTCAGTGGTGGAGTTTGAGTGGTTGGGTCTGGGTCAGTGGTGGAGTTTGAGTGGTTGGGTCTGGGTCAGTGGTGGAGTTTGAGTGGTTGGGTCTGGGTCAGTGGTGGAGTTTGTGTGATTGGGACTGGGTCAGTGGTGGAGTTTGGGTGGTTGAGTCTGGGTCAGTGGTGGAGTTTGGGTGGTTGAGTCTGGGTCAGTGGTGGAGTTTGAGTGGTTGGGGCTGGGTCAGTGGTGGAGTTTGAGTGGTTGGGGCTGGGTCAGTGGTGGAGTTTGGGTGGTTGAGTCTGGGTCAGTGGTGGAGTTTGGGTGGTTGGGGCTGGGTCAGTGGTGGAGTTTGAGTGGTTGGGGCTGGGTCAGTGGTGGAGTTTGGGTGGTTGGGGCTGGGTCAGTGGTGGAGTTTGGGTGGTTGGGGCTGGGTCAGTGGTGGAGTTTGAGTGGTTGGGTCTGGGTCAGTGGTGGAGTTTGAGTGGTTGGGTCTGGGTCAGTGGTGGAGTTTGAGTGGTTGGGTCTGGGTCAGTGGTGGAGTTTGAGTGGTTGGGTCTGGGTCAGCGGTGGAGTTTGGTTGGTTGAGTCTGGGTCAGTGGTGGAGTTTGTGTGATTGGGACTGGGTCAGTGGTGGAGTTTGTGTGATTGGGGCTGGGTCAGTGGTGGAGTTTGTGTGATTGGGGCTGGGTCAGTGGTGAAGTTTGAGTGGTTGGGGCTGGGTCAGTGGTGGAGTTTGTGTGATTGGGACTGGGTCAGTGGTGGAGTTTGTGTGATTGGGACTGGGTCAGTGGTGGAGTTTGTGTGATTGGGGCTGGGTCAGTGGTGGAGTTTGTGTGATTGGGGCTGGGTCAGTAGTGGAGTTTGTGTGATTGGGACTGGGTTAGTGGTGGAGTTTGTGTGATTGGGACTGGGTCAGTGGAGGAGTTTGTGTGATTGGGGCTGGGTCAGTGGTGGAGTTTGGGTGGTTGGGGCTGGGTCAGTGGTGGAATTTGGGTGGTTGGGGCTGGGTCAGTGGTGGAGTTTGGGTGGTTGGGGCTGGGTCAGTGGTGGAGTTTGTGTGATTGGGGCTGGGTCAGTGGTGGAGTTTGGGTGGTTGAGTCTGGATCAGCGGTGGAGTTTGTGTGATTGGGGCTGGGTCAGTGGTGGAGTTTGTGTGATTGGGACTGGGTCAGTGGTGGAGTTTGTGTGATTGGGACTGGGTCAGTGGAGGAGTTTGGGTGGTTGAGTCTGGGTCAGTGGTGGAGTTTGTGTGATTGGGACTGGGTCAGTGGTGGAGTTTGGGTGGTTGGGACTGGGTCAGTGGTGGAGTTTGTGTGATTGGGGCTGGGTCAGTGGTGGAGTTTGGGTGGTTGAGTCTGGATCAGCGGTGGAGTTTGGGTGGTTGGGGCTGGATCAGTGGTGGAGTTTGGGTGGTTGAGTCTGGGTCAGTGGTGGAGTTTGGGTGGTTGGGGCTGGGTCAGTGGTGGAGTTTGAGTGGTTGGGGCTGGGTCAGTGGTGGAGTTTGAGTGGTTGGGGCTGGGTCAGTGGTGGAGTTTGGGTGGTTGGGGCTGGGTCAGTGGTGGAGTTTGGGTGGTTGGGGCTGGGTCAGTGGTGGAGTTTGAGTGGTTGGGTCTGGGTCAGTGGTGGAGTTTGAGTGGTTGGGTCTGGGTCAGTGGTGGAGTTTGAGTGGTTGGGTCTGGGTCAGTGGTGGAGTTTGAGTGGTTGGGTCTGGGTCAGTGGTGGAGTTTGGGTGGTTGAGTCTGGGTCAGTGGTGGAGTTTGTGTGATTGGGGCTGGGTCAGTGGTGGAGTTTGGGTTGTTGGGGCTGGGTCAGTGGTGGAGTTTGGGTTGTTGGGGCTGGGTCAGTGGAGGGGTTTTGGTGGTTGGGGCTGGGTCAGTGGAGGGGTTTGGGTGGTTGGGGCTGGGTCAGTGGTGGAGTTTGAGTGGTTGGGTCTGGGTCAGTGGAGGGGTTTGGGTGGTTGGGTGTGGGCGGATGATACAATGTTTGTGCGTGAGAGAATGTAGGTGGATGTTGGACACTAATTAAGGCACCCCCGTCCGTACCTTTTTGAGCCCCTTTTTTCTCAAGACTTCCGCGATCCAGTCGAGGCCACGCAGGATGACCTGGCCAACCTTGTTCAACACCACCACGTTGAGCGGGATCCCGAAGGTGGCAAAGATGATACAGAACACCTTGCCCCCCACGGTGGCGGGGGACAAGTTCCCATAGCCTGGAGGTTGGAGGGGGTGTATACAAAACCATAATTTGGCATTGCTTAGGCCCAAAGGTGCTCCAGGGGCATCGGATTCATGAAACATGGCCATGTGCATCCAATGTTGGATTGTCTTTGTAAATTTACAGAACAAGCGACACAATGCAGTGGCGAGTCTCCCGCCAACCGTTCTTATCGGAGACGCGGGGGAAGGACAACAACAAATTCTAACTGAATTACCTCCTGATTGAGTGTCTGATCTTTACCCATCTGGACTGCTGCTGCAATTCTCTTCTCCTCGGTCTCCCTGCCTATACCCTCACTTCCCTCCAACAATTACAAATGTTTCTGGAAAAGTTATTTTGAATCATGGGACCTCCTTTGCCAGTACCAATATATGAGAATAGGGTTTTCCCCTTTTTTCTGGAAACAAAACATGTGTTAAGAAGTTAAAACACCAAACTGAAACCTTTGAAAACGAATCATGTCTGCATTAACCACAAAACTTGTGGTCAGAATGCAAACAAAAAACATACTCTGATATATGCATTGTCTTTGAAACTGATTGGTCCACACCAGAGACAGCTTTCTTTTGAGCCTCGTCTCAAACGGTGTTAGACCAGAGGTATGCCAAAAAGGCAGTTGGTGTTTTAACAACTTAACACCTGTTTTGTTGCCAGAAAAAGGGGAAACCCCAATTCTCGTTATTTAGAATCTCCCATTTAATTCTCACACTTCACCTCTCCTCATTCAACATCACTGATTTCACCTTTACTACACCACTGTCTTTTTAAATACCGTATACTCGTCTTTAAATCTCTCCATGGCCTTTACCTACCTCGCTCACAATCTTATGTATCTCTTTCCTCCCTGTGCCCAATCCCGTTTTCGATATTTCTCCCTCCTTGCACCCTTCCACGAGAATTCACGTCCCCTGCACATTGAGAAATCCCCCTCCTTAACCTCCTTGCATTCCTCTCTTTAAGGCCTCACCTCTTTTCCATTTCCCAATCCTTTCCTATTCTCCCCCCTCCACTCCTTCCCATCCCTCATTCTTCGCCTCTTTGCCTTTGCACACCCCTTGCCATCTAAATCAGTTGATTTGTGTTACCGCTATCAAACTATGTGAGGTGCCTTGAGCTAAGGTGCTCTATAAATATAAGATAATAGGATGCCCAAAACCGATAATCTAACTCAGGTGGCCAGGTTCATAGCATGGATGGCCCTCGCCCCGAGGGCCCCCCAGCGTACCAATGGTGGTGACGACGGTCCCTGCAAAGAAGATGGCACTGTTGTAGTCCCAATTGGTGAGGTTGGAGATAGTTCCGTCGGCGCCCATCACCCCGTAGATCCGCGCCTCCACGACGAGCTGCGCCCGCGGCACAAAACGGGCGGACACTCATGGAAGGTTGGCCGTGACATAAAAGGGGGGGGGGGCAGTGGGGGGAGCAGCTGTACCCCCTCTATAAATGGGAATAGCATTTGAGGGTCCAAACCGTCCTCTCCAGCTTGAGCATCACTGAGAACACCTTGCTGCTGTTGTATTTGGAGGGGCAGGGGAGGGATGGGAAGGAGTGGGGGGGCGAGGGGAGAGACGAGAAAGGGAATTACACATAGAGAAGAGGTGAGCTTTAAGAGGGAAAAGAAACGTGGTTAAGCAGGGGGACTGCTTAGTGTATATGAGACGTTGATTCTAGTGGAAGTGTGAAAGGAGGGACAAAGATCGAAAATATGATTGGGCACAGGCAGAAAAGGAGGGACAGAGAGAAAGAAAATTGTGAACGAGGTGAGGAAAGTCCATGGAGAGATTTCAAGATAACTGTATTTGGTCAGGCCGGTGTATGTTGCATGTGTAGTGTCATAGCGCCAGCTGGTGGACACCAGCGGCAGCGCTCACGCCGGTGAGCGTGTGCACGGGTGTGTTGGCAGAGCGGAAGAACTAGGGCAAGGGTCGTGGACCCTTACACATCTGGAGGCCCCTGGAACCTGCTAGTAGGTTCGAGAAGGAAGGCGTGGTCAGAGCGGGGCCAGGCCGCGCTGGTAGGATACAAGGAGCTCGAGGCTGCCGGTCCTGGGATTGGACTCGTCGCCGTCATCGCTGTCGTCTCGTCGCCGTCGTCGCTGCCGTCTTCGCTAGATATTGCGCTGCAGGATAGTTGTTGGCTGTCTCAGTCAGCACCGTCAGTGTTAGACGGCCAGTGTTGTGTACAGGCGAGGCGAAGCGCCTGTGGGGAGTGTGTGGACGAGACCGTGAACGTTAATAAAGCGCCTCCTACAAACCTCGTCTCCGAATCATTGACACTGCACATGTATGTTGAACTTCTTTCGCACTGTACGTAGCCAACTGTGCTCGTCGGAGATGCGGGGGAAGGATAACAAACTAAACACAAACAAGCATGTCGGTCCGCCTTGGGTGTAAAACTGCCACACTACACTGTCATGTTTCAAGAGGCCTGTTTTATTGTACTGTGCAGTGTGGGGGATCCATGGTTGTGCTGCTGTACAGCTGCGTGTTACGGTTGTGCATTCCATGTTTTTCATAACCAATTACTTTTACTGTTACAAGATAATCCTGAGTGTGATCATTCTTGACTATACAAGTGTAGTCTATAAGGGAATGCGGTAATACCTGGACATGCGAATATACAATGTACGAAGTTTCAGTATCACGAATTTTGGATGTATTACTTTAGTATGATATTAATCGTAACTAATTAAGTAAAATAACAAATGTTGTACACTGAAACGAAAAAAATATAGCAATCTGCAATATTACATGAATAGGAATGTAATTATGTTTGTTGACCTTTGCGTATCGCGATGGGTCATAGAAAGTTTGTTTGCATTCGCCTCGGCCAATCAAAGCACAGCAACGCGCTATGACGGAGCTGTGGCAATACAACCTCGTGACTGCACCAAACACTACTGGTGAGTGTAAAATATATTTTACGATACAGTACATTACGTATCTTTAACTTGTGTCAGTTTATTTTGAATTTTAATGTGTTTATAGTTTTAAATGGTAAGTTACGCAGGCTGGGAACGCATCCTCAGAGTACTAATGTTATAAGGTATTGAGAATACGAAGTTTCGATATACAAAGCTCCAGGAACGCATCTACCTCGTATTTTGAGGTATAACTGTGAACTTCGCTTGTAGCCGATTTTGTAAGCAAGTGTTGATTCCACAAGCCACGTTTTGTGCCTCACCTTTGATTGATTGTTCAGCACCTGCCAAATTGATTGATTGTTCAGCACCTGCCAAACATCGGGGCCGGCGTGAACCATCACCGCCGACTGTGATGTAATGTCCCAGCTCCTAATGAACCATTAGCGTTGGTCACCAGCATCATAGACAAACAAAGACAAAGTTCCTCCGTATAGCCTGTAACAGACTGTTGGGGAAAGTGTCATTAGCGAGCACCTATAAAGGCCGGCACGGCACACGAGGAGGTTGGTGGCCAGCACCACGCCCGCCCGCCTTTGTCTCCCCAGTGTCGATATTTACACACCTCACCATTTGAGGCTTTAAGTCGACCTAGGGGAGGCCCTGGGCCGATTCAGGTAATGGTCACTGGTGTTGGCCGTGAACGGGAATCGAACTCAGGTCGCCGGGTTCGTAGTGCAGCGAGCAAACCGCTACACTACCGCATCCCATAGACACCAACACCGAGACAACTACAACCTCCTTGGCTGTCCATCGATGACGATGATGACGTTGCTTCTTTTGTGGATGAGGGATTGGGATGGGTTAGCGCCTTTGGTGCTCGTGCCACGTCATGTGGCTGTGGAGGCCAATGCGATAGCCACACACTCTGCTGCAGCTGGGACACGTGTGTTGGATGTCGGGTGACGTTAACCCAGCTTTGTGTTGGTGTCTCTGGGGGCGTCTCTCACATCTACTCTGTGAGATGGTGTCTTCCAGTTTCTGAACCCCTCTGGCACAGGTGGACTACTAGGTGGACCTGTCCAGCGCCAGGGGCTCCAGGCTGGAGTGTTTGATGTTACAGCGCTTCAGCAGGTCCTTGCTGTGGTCCTTGAAGCGCTTTTTCTGTCCTCTAGCAGAGGGTTTGGCTGTGCTGATTTGGCCGTAGAGAACTCGACGGGGGAGGCGGTAATCAGGCCATGCGGATCACGTGGCCGAACCAGCGGAGGTGTCGTTTAGCCATGCTTGCCTCAATGCAGGACGACTTGGTGTTGGTGAGGATCTCAGTGCGGGATACTTTGTCCTTCAAGGTTAGCCCTAGGATGCGCTGGAGGCATCTGATGTGGAAGGCTTACAGGATGTTGATGTGCTGCCTATATGGGGTCCAGGCCGCTGAGCCATAAAGCAGAGTGGAGACACAAACAGCGTTCTAAACTGCCACCTTGGTGTGGGTCTTGAGGTTACTGTTTTCGAAGACCCTGGCCCGGAGGCGTCCAAAGGAAGCGGAGGCTCTATTGATGCGAGTGTGGATTTCATCGTCTCGGGAGCACGTAGGGGGAGATGTCAGAACCAAAGTAGTTGACATGGGGTACCAATTTGAGGTGAACACCATCCATGTTGAAGGTAGGAAGTGAGGTGGACACGGATCACAATTGAGCAATAATTTACGTCTTCTGTGTATTCATTTGGAGGTCGACGGAGCAGTAGAAGGAGGAGACCAGCTTGAGGGTGTGTTGCATGGATTCTGGGGTGTGAGCCAGGAGTGCACAGTCATGTGCATATTGCAGTTTTTTTTGTGTGGGTTTGGAGGCGTCTTAGGTTGAAGAGATTTCCATCCAGACGGTACTGTAGCCGGATTCTGTCGTGTGACAGGCTTGTGATGGCAGCAAGACGCATGCTGAATATGACTGGAGCCAGAATACAGCCTTGCTTGACCCAACCTCCACGTTGAAGGCCTCTGATTGAAGCCCACAATGCACCACTCTGGCATGCATTCCTTCATGGAACTATTTTAGAATGCTCCGAAACTTGGGAGGCACCCCAAGTTTGATAAGCTGCCGCCGGAGTATATCGCTGTTGATGGTGTCGAATGCTTTGGTGAGGTTGATAAAAGCTATGAAGAGGTCTTTGTTTTGCTCCCGACAGATTTTCCTGCAGTCGATTTGCCATAAAGATCATGTCGGTAGTGCTCCCGCATTTCCTGAAGCCGCACTGGGATTCTGGGAGTATTTTTTGGATAGGTGCTCTGCGAGCCGGTAGAGGCATTATCATGGCGAGGACCTTCCCGGCAATTGAAAGGAGGGAGATACCTCTGCTGTTGCCACAAGCCACTTTGCCACGCTTCTTCTTGTAGATAACTAAAATATTTGCATCCTTCCATTCCTGTGGGATGGTTTCGGACAGCCAGATGGACTTGATGAGAAGGTGCAAGCGGCAAAGGAGGAAGTATCCCCCATGCTTCAGGATCTCAGCCGGGATGCTGTTGGGTCCAGCACTTTTCTTCTTTTTCAGGCTTTTGACTGCCTGGTAGACCTCAGAAATTTTTGGTGGAGTGTCGAGTTCATGAAGGGCAGGATATCTGTGAGTGTGTTGATGATGTCGGTGTGGTTGAGGAGGTTATGAAAGTGCTCCTCCCATCTCTCCAAGATCTTTTGGCGGTCCTTGAAAAGCGTGTTTCCATCAATAGACCTGACCACGGTGATGGCTTGTTTTTGGGGACAATAGAGGACTTTGATGGCATCATAAAACACTTGGGTGTTGTTTGTGTCCTCGAGGTTTTGGATCGTATCTGCTTTTGGGACCCACCAGGTATCGTCCATGGCACGGAGAGCACGCTGGGACTCTGTTTTGGCCTTGGAGAGGGAGGATTGGAGAGTGGGGGAGTCTGGGTTGGAAAGGATGGCTTTGTGGGCCTGGCTTTTGTTCTGTAGTAGTGTGTGAATGTCGGCAGCGTTCTTGTCGAACCAGTCTTGGTGACGATTTTTGGTGTACCCGACTAATTCGGAGGCTGCCTTGAGGATGGCTGTGCGCAACTCAGTCCATGTGGTGTTGAGAGTCTAGAGAGTTTGGGGGGAGTTTGGTGGAGAGGAGATGCCGCAGGTTGTTAGCGACAGCTGGATTTTTTAGGGCATTGCAGTTGAGTCTCTTATTTGGGGCCTTCCTTGGATGGCGTGGACGGATCTCAATGTGGAGCTTGGGTCAAGAGCTCCTCATTTTGGTCGCACTAAAGTAGGATGATGTAATCTCGCAGGTGCCAGTGTTGGAGCGGGGGTGTTGCCATGAGTTCATGTGCTTGCCCTTCAACTAGAACAGGTATTGGTGACCACTAGGTGGTGTTCAAAGCATAGGGAGAGTAGCTGCAGCCCATTTCTGTTCTGCTTACCCACCCCATGCCGGCCTAGTACACGGTCCCAGGACTGGTGTTAGGAGCCCACCCCGACATTGAAGTTTCCCATGAGGAATAACTTGTTAGTATGGGATGTGTTTTTAAATGGCAGTGTCTAGAGCTTTATAGCAGGCCTCCTTGTCTGCGTCCAGTGTAGGCGCATCAGCACTGATGAGCGTGGCAGAGCGTCCCCCAGCCAAAGGAATGCACCACGTCATAAGCCGCTCACTAATGCCAACAGGGGATTCAGAGACGCGTTGGAGGAGTCACGTTTTAACAGCAAAACCCACTCGATGGAGGCGGCGAGAATCATCCGGAACACCCTTCCAAAGGAAGGCGTAGCCCTCACCAACCTCTGCGAGAGAGTCTTCTCCAGGTAAGCTTGTTTCACTGAGGGCTGTAATGTCGATGTCGTATTTCCTGAGCTCATAGGCCACAAGGGCTGTCCTTCTGTATGGTCTGTCGGTTTTTTTCTTTAGAGTCCAGGAGGCTGCGGACATTTCATGAAGAAACCTGAAGGGGCAAACGAGTCTTGAATGTTATTGAGCTTCGGCCGCTGAATGGGATGCTCCGGTGGTAGCAGCTAACCACCCAGAGTGAGTGGAACGGACAATTTTTAGACCACATTTTCTAGGTCCTTCCCCGTCAGGGGTGAGCAGTGCGGGGCTGCTCAGACACGATGGAAGCTGTTGAAGAGACACGCTGTCCCATCCTGTGTCTCGGTGACCTAAACTCCATCGCTGCCTCCGTGGAGAGTTTGGATATATTCTCCCAGTCACATCCTTCGCCTGCACCTTCCACCATTCGCTGTTACCATAGGGCTTTAAAAAAGGGGGAGGGGGGGATGGGGAAAGAGGTTGGAGCAAGAAACCTGCATAGGGAGTGGATTATGGTGAGGATAGGGGTGCGCACTCCCTACGCCCACCATCTTCACTCCAGCCAGACAGACTCGGGTGGCATGGGGAACTCACGACGACCTTCGTCTGGCCAGAGCTGCAGGGGACTGCCAGAGATCCGGTTTGTTGAATACCGCCATTGTGGGTCCCCACCACAGATTGGAAGTCAGGGTTTTCTACCCCTAGTCAAAATTTACCCACAAGGCAGTGGGGCAGTGGTTGGCAAGTTGTAGATGCCTATGGGTACCGCCGCAGCTCCGTGGTCCTCTCCTGGTTTGGCCTGGTGTCACGAGACACCAGTTACCGTGGGCTGCCCATGGGGAGGCACGGGAGTCTTGGTGATGGAGAGGCTCTGTACTGGCAAGTAAGACTTACGCACTCAGCTTCCTGTTTCACCGTTACGGCTCGCCAAAGGCAGCGTTTGACAGCATGGGTAGCAACGCATAGCAAGCAAGCATGCAAGCAGAGCAACAAGCAAGCAAGCAGGCATGCACCTAAGCTAATCGTGATTACTGCACTCGGCACATCACATCATCCTGTGGTTGAGGCAAACACCCACAGCCATAGCCACAACCATCACCACATCCACCATCACAATCACAACTACCACCACACATGAACACCACGATCATAGCTACTACCTTCACAATCATAATCACCACCAACACCAGCAGTCTTAATGACAGCCACAGCATGCAAGGATACTGAGGGCCACATACCCCGCTTCAATCCCAGACAACACCACGGCCCGCCGCCTTTGTCTCCTCAGCGCTGTTTACACCCCAGATTCTTGTTTAAGGCTGAGTCGACCTAGGTGAGGCCCAGGACTGATCCAGGTATTCGTTACTGACGTCGGCCACGAGGTAGGAATAGAAGTGGGCTCCCTGCGTGCACAGCAGTGCGCTACGCACTCCTTCACACGGAGCGCCTTAAAAAGCCGGCGAGCGCGTGAGAGGGTTGTATGGTCAGCACTTCGCCTGGCCACCTTTGTCTCTCCAGCGCGGATGTTTACACGCAGGTGCTCGTTCAAGGCCGGGTCAGATATCACTCGTCAGTGATGTTAACCGTGAACGGGAATGAACCCGGGTAGCGCGATGCGCCACGTACTGCGCCATACGAAGATCACCCGTATTGCCTTAACATGCTGTAGGGCACCGTTCTTCACTGATTTGTAGAGTGGGGGGGGGGGGGGTGAATTTTTGCCGATGAGACATCATCATCATCATCATCGTGAGGACCACAACACATTTGAAACCATTGGGGCCAGTGCCGGATTAAGCTAGTGCATATGTTGTTATAAATCGTTAATCTTAAACACTCAGTCGTTCATAAAAGGTTAAGGCAGTATAGTACTATAGTAATAGAGCAATTGCAGAATCACTGAACCGGAATTGATAGTTTGGAAGCATTTAGCGCGGGGCCCTTGAAAGTGTGGGGTCCGTAGCTACTACACATGTAGTAGCTACTTGTGTAGCTACTACATGTGTAGCTACTCGTGCTACTACATGTGTAGCTACTACATATGTAGCTACTACATGTGTAGCTACTACATGTGTAGCTACTCGTGCTACTACATGTGTAGCTACTACATGTGTAGCTACTCGTGCTACTACATGTGTAGCTACTATATGTGTAGCTACTCGTGCTACTACATGTGTAGCTACTACATGTGTAGCTACTCGTGCTACTACATGTCTAGCTACTCGTGCTACTACATATGTAGCTACTACATGTGTAGCTACTCGTGCTACTACATAGTAGCTACTACATATGTAGCCTCTACATGTGTAGCTACTCGTGCTACTACATGTGTAGCTACTACATGTGTAGCTACTCGTGCTACTACATGTGTAGCTACTCGTGCTACTACATGTGTAGCTACTCGTGCTACTACATGTGTAGCTACTACATGTGTAGCTACTACATGTATAGCTACTACATGTGTAGCTACTACATGTGTAGCTACTACTCGTGCTACTGGGAGGATCCGGCCCTGATTGGGGCTGCGCGGTGGGGTGGCTTTCACTCGCTGTGTATTGTCGGAGGCCGCATGTCAGGGGCCGCACTGAAGGCCAACAGGGGCCGTCAGTGGTCCGCGGCCTTGCACTTTAGAACCCCGCTGTAGGCGTCGATCGTGAGCGGGAATCGAACCCGGGCAGCCGGGTTCGTAGCACAGTGCGCTAACCGCTGCACTACCACTCCCCACACACACTGAGACTCTCACACATACTGCACACATCTAAACACACACGCGTATTCACGCACACACGCGCGCACACACACACACGCGCACACACTCCATCGCAGGTGCGCAAATGAGGCGCCTGCCGCACAGCGGTGGCACGTGATGCAATCCTCAGCATCGTCTCTGCGAGTGATTGGTTGTCGTCATCGGTCACGCCAGGCGAATGAGCCGCGGTGTGAGTGACAGATGTGTCTTCATCTTCTTGATTCTTTCGGTAAAGTCACGTAGAAGGGAAGTAATAAAATAATAAAAATAAAACATAATAAAATAATTCTCACGACGTTTCGGCCACAACGCAAGCAGCCGTCCTCAGGTGAAGACCAGGTCTGTCGGGGAGACAGCGTCTGAATGAAACACCACCACGCTTGGAGCGTATATTTAAGCTGGGTTGGAAGGGGGTAAGGGCGCCTTGACAAAAGAATTTGCATATCAAGAGGAATTTAGCATATTTATGGGAAATGCAGGTATGTGATTAGTACTACTTGTGAAATGCGTAGGTGGGCGGGGGGTTTCAGTCATATTATGTCCGTGCATTATGCAGGATTAGCAGCATCAAAGGGAGGGGATATGGGAAATGCAGGTATGTGATTAGTACTACTTATGCCCGTGCATTATGCAGGATTAGCAGCATCAAAGGGAGGGGATATGGGAAATGCAGGTATGTGATTAGCACTACTTATGCCCGTGCATTATGCAGGATTAGCAGCATCAAAGGGAGGGGATAGGGGTAGCATTAATAAAGGGAAGGAATGTTAATAGTATGTAGCTGCAGTAACTAAACAACCACGTAAAAAACTAAAGTATAAATTACATAGTATCATCAGTATACTAAATATACTCTCCAATAAGCTGAGCTACTAACAGTAAGTAATACATTACAATCATACGTCGCAAAAAATATAATATGCTTCCAGCTAAACTTTTTTTCCCTTACATCACACGTTATTGACAGATGTGTGTTTGCATGAGTGGCAGGTGTATATGTGAGTGACAGGTGCGTGTGTGTGAGCTGCTGAGGTGGGACGGGTGGAGGGCTCTCTGTGTAACGCGAACTCGCGTGAGCTGAAGCGAGTCAACACGGCCCAGACAATGCGACGGAGACTATCGAAGACAACAATAGCAGCAGCAGCCAAGGCGTCGTCTCGATGTGTACCTGCGTCACTGTGCACGGCGGTCTTTAGCCCCGTCGTGCTGCAATGCGAGCAATGGCCGATGGGTTCGGTGTATAATTCACGACAGTCCAGGTTTGTAGAGTGTATCAACATCTTGACTCCATCGGCCTCTTGGCTTCGTGTGATGCAGACGACGCCTTCACGCATCGTGCGCGGTGACGTCACCGCCGCGCACGTGCACGTGGCCGCGAGCCAGAATCCAGCCAGCAAAACTTTATTTTCGGATATAGCACGAGGTGTGTGTGTGTGTGTGTGTTTATTAGCCAGCAGAACGTGTTGATGTAAGCACACTCATTGGCAGAGCCGGGCTCGTTAAACTAAATTCTGCTGGCGGTGCCACATGTTATTGGCAAGCGCTGTCCTTCTAAACCACGGCGCCCTGTTAAGCACAGCGCGGAGGCAATGTTTAGACAGTCACGACGCGTTGGTTGTGAAGCATTGCGTGTGAACAGGTCCGCGTGTTGACTGTGTACACTCCGTGGGCGTGTCGGTGTTTGCGGCTTTGTGAATCTGAATGCGCAGATGTGCGTGTGCGAGTTCATGCATTCCCCATACCAGGTGCCGAGTATCGGCGCCATTGACCAGCGTCGTGAGGTATGGCCATACATATATATAATTTCCTCTAATTGATTGTATGGTGCCCCATGAAATCCGGTTCCCAGGGTCGCCTTCTTCTTGATGCGAGCATCGCCACGTAGGAAGCGCGGACTTTATCTCGCAAAGAATCGAACCTTGTTGGAGCCAGAGACAGAATTGGGAGGAATAGACTGGGACAACGTTGGCAACAGCGAGATGAGACTGAGAGCGGAGGCGCGCACGATTCTGGAGAGCAGCAACACCTTCTACGAGAGAGGGAGAGCTGATGGTGGTCATCCAGCCCACACCAACACTCAAGACAAATTACAGATCACTCAGGTGTCCGCTTCCACAGCGGCGAGCGATGTAGATGGAGACCAAACGTGAGAGGACATGACCCAACGAGGAACCAAGAGTGATGGTGATTGTGATGATTTCCTGTGGCGAATGACTAGCGACTCTTGTCAATTCAGTTCTAAGTGGTTTAGCCATTCGCTGAGTTGTCACTCAATCACTCACCGACCCACCCACTTGCCCACTCACCCAACCACACGCCCACCTACTCACCTACTTACTAACACAACCACCCACTCACTCATCCACTCCCCTACCTACTCACCTAACCACCAAATCTCTTTGCGTGGATTTTATCCAGCTTCCTCCGGGTTTTCCCTCCGCGATTAGAATCACGCGTTTAGATTATTTACACGGCTATGAATCCGTACGTGTGATGATGATTCAAGCCACGCCGATGAGCAATTATCTGTGGCCAGGTCGGCTCTGAAAAAGAGCTCAAAGCTCAGTGTAATTTACCTGGTAAATGACATAGTTGAGTTTAAGTTTCGGTGCCTGCGTGTGGTTCCGGCTAAGCGCTGCTCGTTGTTTCCGTGGGAGATGGAATCCGCGCAGCACGGTGATGGCAGCGGTGGCGTCGCTGATTGGAGAGGAATACAAATGTCGTTAGACGGTGAAAAGATGAGAGCCAGACGATAGCAAGAAGAGAGAATGGTCATGATTGGGGACTTGTTTGAAAAAATGGATTGAGAGATGAAAGAGGCAAGCGTCGACCAGAGTTCGCGACCAGCACTGACGTGGCCAGCCCTCGTGGGCATGGTGAGACGGAGACCAGCTATGATGAAGGTGGAGACAGGGATGATGAAGGTGGAGACAGACGCAGATCGCCAGACTCGTCACTCGCCATTCTGTTCCTGCGTGTGGCAGCAGCGAGATGCGTCCAGGCGCTGAATGCCAATGGCGACGTCTGATAGCTACTGTATGAGAAGACTTCAACAGAGAGAGTTCGTGTAATGTTTCTCTCCCTCCTCGATTGAAGGAGTGCAGACTACAGATGTTTACTATTTGGTCCAAAGTATGGATTGCGTGGCCATAATGGCACTGCTGTGGCTCGCGTCTCTAAATTTTCGCTCACTCCTCTCCCTCACATTCTCCGCAGGAAGTGAGCCTCAGGCTGGTGCAGTGCCCGCTGCGAGTGACAGCCACGGGCGGGACAGCTCCGCCAGGACCTGGGTCTCGTGGCCATCGCCACTCGAGCGGACGGGGCACCTGGGGGCCTTTCGTCTTAGCACTCAGGGCAATAGCTTCCGATGCCTCGCAGAGCCAATTGATGGAAGCGGATGCCGTAGTTTGAAATCACGCATTGACTGGCATAGTCACTGATGAGTGCATTGAGTGTAGGAGGATATGTTGTTGTGTAGGTGCCTAGCGGTATCGTGACAGATAGAGTTGGGTGACCATCATCTAGCAGTGGATCCATCGTACCTATTTTCTATTGCCAATGTTGCTCTTCCCTCCCCTTGCCCCTCCACTCCTTCCCGTCCTTCCGCGAGCCCTTCTTGGTGATCCCTAAGTGCCCTCTATCGTGGTCTCTCATTCCTCAATGGAGTGGTAGATGACAGCCTTCACGTGGCCCACTTTGTTAAGTGAGAAATCGCGACGAATCCTATCAACGTGGCGACCGAACATCGATCATTGATCTCCCGGTCTCCAGAGCAACAACACAAGCCATGTCAATGGTCATCTTCAGGGCTAAACGACGCTCTAGACGGGCCCTGGGACAAGGATCCTCCAACTAAACATTGAGGGACTATCCCAAGCAAAGGGCGAGTGTCTCGTGATCATAACGAAACCCCATAACGTTGATGTTCTGATACTCCAAGGAATCCACATCTTGGATGCTCGACATGCCAGTTGCGACCATATCCATGGATACAACCTCACGTCGAACCACTATCACCCGAAATATGGCTTGGCCATATACATGTGAAGTACCGGTGAGGACGCTTGACGCCGAGGTTGAGGCACACGTATGTTTATTCACAATATGACAGTGGGCATATACACACTCGAGGGGGTATCGGCCCCCTCACCCGTATAACTCGCAATACACCCCTAGCTAACTCTGTCCTAGCCCCGAATCCTCCACTAATGGGCTAGGGGAGGCTAACTGGCCCGACACTGGTAAGTCGGGCCCGGTACCCGGAGTTCCAGACCAGCTCTTACAAGAGCACCGGCTCTGGCTTTCGGGACCACGCCGCTGGCTCAATCCTGTCCGGCCCTGAAAAGGACATCGAACCAGGGGAGTCCAGGGCTCTATCTAAGACGTCTTCAATCTTCTTCCCTTAGCTTAAACATAAACTGCCGAGCCCTTTGAAACATCCCCTTTTATACCCAACCCCTCCCTGAGGGGTGGGGCCCCGGGGGATCATAACGTTCGAACCAGCCCCCCCCCAGGGTGTCTGGCTCGGACGTCGTAGAGGGCACTTGCTCGTGCACTTACGTAGCCCCGCCCACTGTGTTTGTTTTCCATAGGCTGCCATGCATAACGGGCCCTCTCTTTAACACCCCTACATCACCCCCCCCCCCCCCCCGCATAGCTTGCAGCCGTCCCGGCTGCCAACATACAAAAATGACAATAAAAGTGCATTTACACCTTGACCGCGCGTGTGCCTCACTATTTTTCAACAATAACAAGAACAGCAACAAGAACACAACAAAAGGCAACAGCAAGAAGAGAAAACAACCCGACGCACCCCCCCTTGAATAAATACGAATTCCGTAAAAAAAAACAACCTATATACAATTTGCAGGGAACCCACCATACACACAACACCAGGTGAACCCAACGTATGTACATTTCAATGGGCAGGGAACACACCACCCACACAACACACAATGAACACAACGTATGTACATTTCAATGGGCAGGGAACACACCACCCACACAACACACGATGAACACAACCTATGTACACATCTTCCGGCCTCATAACAGTCTGCGCATTTTTGCGCGCGTCCTTGCAGCGGGCCCCTCACACGGGGTAACCCCGGGTGGCGGACCGTCAGGTGGCAATTGTCCGTCCCGGAGTGAGACCTCATCCGATGCCGCGCGACCGTCGGTATCCCCAGGAGGGGTGGTCGGGCGTGAGCCCGTCAGTCCTGATGCACCTGGAGGTGGCACGGCCGGCAAGGCATTAGGTGAGAACGACGGAGACGGACCCAGTGAGTCGGTCGACCCCCCACACGTTTGGCCACGCATGTGTGAAGTGGGTTTGTGTACCGCAACGAAGGGTTTTAACCTAGAGGGGTGCACGAACCATCGCCGCTTCCCCCATTTAATGCGCACACACTGTGGTCGCAAAACTTCGACCACCTCCACAGGGCCCCGCCACGGCCGCGCCAGCTTAGGGGAGGTAGCCAGGGGCACTTGGGGACAGTGCAACCATGCCTTGTCCCCCGGCTTCCACTGTATTACGTGCGCCCGACCCAGCCTGAGGCGCTCATTCGCCTTTTGACGGAGGTCCGAGTTTAGCATAGCAGCATCCCGCGCCTCTGTTAATTTGGCCAGATTAAATTTGACGTGGTCAGCCAATTTAGTTTTCCCTTGCGGGTCGGGGATCTGCAGCTGGGCGCGAACAGGCGGGTCGGGTTCGCGACCATACATGAGGTAAAAGGGGGAAAATCCCGTAGCTGCATGGGGTGCCATCCGGTATGCCGCCAAGACCCCTTGAATATGCAGGTCCCAGTCAGTCTGCGAGTCCGAGACCTGCTGTGACATCATTGACGTAATGGTGCGATGCAGGCGCTCGACCATTCCGTCAGTTTGCGGGTGATACGGGGAGGTACGAATTTTCTTCGTGCCTAAGAGGTCACAGACTTGTTTGAGTAATTTACCGGAAAAATTTCTGCCCTGGTCGGTCAGCAGCCGCTCCGGAGCACCTTTGTCCAGGACGTATCCCTGAACAAAGGCCTCCACGATGGCTGCTGCTGACTGGTTGGCAAGGGGCCAGGCCATAGGCCAGCGCGTAAAATACTCGACACCTGTCAACAAATACCTATTGCCCCTGGGGGTGGCGGGAAATGGGCCCAAAATGTCCAGCGCGACAAGCTCATTTATTCTGGATACTTTGATCGATTGCAAGGGCGGGTTAGACTCCCGCGCCGGCGGTTTCCGTTGCGCACACCGAGGGCATGATCCCAATAGATCCCCAACATCCCTCGTCATACCAGGCCAAAAAAAATCAAGTTGTAGCAGTGCAAGAGTCTTTTGGGTCCCCAGGTGTAATAGGCGCTCATGCGCGGCCCACACCACCTTGCCTCACAACTCAGAAGGGACCACCAGCCGATGTCGCTGGGATTTGCCGTCCCAATGCATCAGCAGACCTTGCACCATTTCCCATGCATCCGAATCCCCCGTCACCCGCCCAGCACCCCCGACGCGACGACGCCACCCGAGGAGGGAGGTATCCTCCATTTGGAGGCGCCCCCATTCAGTGACGGGCAACCCCAACAGGGAATCTCTTCCCTGTTGTTCGATCGAATTAGTAACCAATGGTTCGTCGTCGTCGGTGGCTGCCAAGATCGGAACCGATGCGTCCCCTGAAGGCCTGCAACGTCCCGACCCCAGGAGGCATGCACATTCGGAGGTGGTTGGCATGCGCGACAGAGCGTCCGCATTCGTATGGCGAACGCCCTTACGGTAGGTGGTTTCAAAATCAAAGTCCTGGAGAACCTCCAACCATCGAGACAACTGTCCCGATGGTTGTTGAACTCGCAGGGCATACTGTAGTGCCGCATGATCTGTGCGGACGGTGAAATGCCGACCGTACAGATATGGGCGATACTGTTGGATGAAATAGACAATTGCCAACAGTTCCCTACGGGTGACACAATATCTTTGCTCCGCAGGAGACAACACCCGACTACCGTACGCGACCACCCGTTCCATGCCATCAACCACCTGGGAAAGCACACCCCCAATACCCGTGTTGCTCGCATCGGTGTCGAGCAAAAAGGGCTTAGAAAAATCTGGGTAAATCAAGGGAGGGGCTTTTACCAGGGCGTCCCGAAGGGAGCAGAAAGCAGCCTCCTCCTCTTGACCCCAGTGGAACCGAACCCCTTTAGATGTTAAAGCGTGCAGGGGTTTTGCAATTGTCGCAAAATCAGCGACGAACTGTCGATAATACGACGCGAACCCAATGAAACTCCTGACCTCTCCCACCGAGGTGGGAGTCGGCCAGGAGCTGACACACTGCGTTTTGACGGGATCGGTAGCAATACCTGAGCGTCCCACGATGTGCCCCAAATAACGCACCGAATCGCGCAACAAATGGCATTTTTGGGGCTTGAATTTCAAATTAGCAGCCCGCATCTTTAGGAAAACCGCCCGCAACCTCTGGAGATGTTCGTCAAAAGTTTTACTAAAGACGATAACGTCATCCAAATAAATGAGGCACGACTCCCATTGCAATCCAGCCAAAACCAATTCCATCAAACGCTGGAAAGTTGCCGGCGCTGAGTGTAAGCCCATCGGCAACCGGTTGAATTGGAACAGGCCGTGCGGTGTACGGAAAGCAGTTTTAGGCTTTGAATCATCGTCCAGAGGAAGCTGCCAGAATCCCGAAAGTAAATCCAGTGTGGAAAAGAATCGCGCTCCCGCCAAGGCGTCCAGCGATTCATCCATCCGAGGGAGCGGGTATGCGTCGGCAACCGAAATTTTGTTAAGACGCCGGAAATCAACGCAAAACCGCAACGAACCGTCCTGCTTTTTAACCAGGACGATCGGCGCTCCCCAAGGGCTGGTGGAAGGAGAAATGATGTCGGCGGCCAACATGTCATCAACAGCCGATTTGACATGGTCCTTTTCGGCGGGACTCAACCGAAACGGATTTTGGCGAATTGGCGCGCTGTCACCCGTGTCAATATGGTGACGCAGCAGGTGAGTACAACCCAAATCGTATTTATTCCGACTAAAAACGTCGGAAAATTCCCGCAGTAGTGTTTTAAGTTGTTGACGCTCTGAATCTGACAGGTCCGTCGATCCCGCACAAAGCGCCTCGAGCCACCCTTCATCGCTGTCCGAATGCGGTCGCGGCACAGGGACAACGCTGACGTGATTTGCGACGGGTTCCTCACATGGCACCGGCGTTGCGTGAGCAAGCACGGTCCCCTGTGGGACCACCACCGTCTGCGAGCCCACATTGAGGACCGCGATGAAGGGTTCACCGTCCCCTCTTACTATGGTCTGGGCCGGAAGTAAATGAGGTCCACTAACCCCGGCCCTAGACGGCCCCAGCAGAACCCCTTGGGCCCCAACACCCTTAGCGAAGGGCCGCCGAAGTTTCAAGGGAATCAACATTTGCGCCCCCGGAGGGACGCGCACCGTTCTCTCTACGAATGCCGGCACCGTCGCGAACGCCGTCCGAGTCGTAACAGGCGATGGCAGAAACGCCATGCGTCTGCCCGACGGGAGCTCAATACATCCCTGGTCGATCAATATCCTAATCGGCATTTTGGCCAGGAAGTCCGTCCCCAGCAGGCACGGAACCGCCAGCGAGGAGGAAACAAAAATCGGCCCAGACAATTTAATTTCCCCAATACAAATTTGGGCACGAATTTGTCCAATGATGCCAAGTGAGCCCCCGTTAGCCGCATAGAATGGTACGTTAACAGGCATCAAAGGACGACTCCGGACAGGGAGAATATTGTAAATCAACTCCGAAATAATGGTCGCCGATGCTCCCGTATCGACCAGGATGCGCACTTCAACCCCGTCGATGTGCCCCACAACGGCCGACGACCCCGACGATGCGGCTACCACACGATCGGCCAGCACGGACCACTGGCCGGGTTCGATATGAGTACCCGGGGTGGTGCGTGATGGTGCGATGGTGCGCGATATCGGCCCCCCTCTCGTTGCGGTGTTTGAGTGCGTGACGGGTGTGTGCGTGGGCCAAACATGTGGGGTGCCGCGACTCGCCGGGTTATGATGGTGGAGCTTGTGATGAGGCCCGTCGTCCCGTTGAGGTGTCGTCCCGCGCTGTCGAGGAGCGCGGCACCCCGAGGCGACGTGGCCCCGGACGCCGCAGTTGAAACACCGCGGGAGCGCCGTTGGAGGAGACGGACGGTTGAAACGGCCCGGCCCGTCCCGGCCCGACCGTGCTCCTGTCGCCTGTTGCGGTCAGTGGTCGACGGCGTAGAGCTCCTCCGTCGGAATGGTGGCTGCAGCCACCGCACGCCCCGCCGATGCCCTGCTGGCTTTCCGCCGCAGTGACAGGAGGTTGGCGTGGAGGAGCCGCGCCGCCTGGAGCGATGTCATCTCCTCGTCCTCCCGGGCGACGACCGCGATGTCAAGGTCGTCTGCCAGGAGGAGGATCTTCTCCGTGACCATCGCGTCCACGCCGTCGTCGTCCATACGAGGGAAGGCCGACTTAGCCATCGCCAGGAGGCTCGTCCGATATGCTAGGGGCGACTCCTTCTCACCCCGCTTGCGGTCGTAAAATTGCTGTCGGCATTCAGCCGATGGTCCATAGACCCCGCCCAGCAGCTGTAGTGCCATCGGTAACGTAGACCGCTTCTCTCTCGGCGCCGATGTGAGGGCGGCGAGCGCGTCGCCGTCGAGGAGCGCCGGCAGCGCGCAGAGAGCCTCTTCATCGGACCATTTCGCCATCTCCTGATGGGCGAGGAAACGTCGGCGAAAACCGGCCCAGTCCCCCTCCGCGCCGATGAACTCCTTCAGCGGGGGCAGTCTCTGATGAAGCGCAGCGGTCGTTGTGGACTCCCGCAGGCTGATGTCACCACCACTCGGCTGTGCGTCGGTGCGAACGGCCAATGGGATCGCCTGTCGCGCTTGTGATGACGTTGCAGCTTCAGCGACGGCGATGTCGGAGCGGATGTCTAGGCTGGCCACGCCCCGAACAGCTGTAGCGTCGATGGCGGGAATTTCAAATTCGGACTGCTCCGAAATGGCGGGAAGGCGCCCTGGTCGTTGGCTCGCCTCGCCCCGTGTTGGATCACCGGCCCCTAGTCGCGTGATGGTCTCCAGCGTGGCGGCAGCGGCATACAGCAGCTCCGCCAGCCTCCCGTGAGCCAGCCGTAACGCGTCTGGCTGCGGCCCCTCTTCATTTCGATGCCCCGGTAAGGAGGCGTCAGGCCCCGGCTGCACCTTGTCTTGTGGAGCCGTCTCGGGCTCGACGATCTCGGCAGTGTCTTCCTCCTGCGGTACTTTGGCCCGCGCTGTTTTCCGCGTGTCCATGTTCGAATTACTTCTGACACCAGTTGAAGTACCGGTGAGGACGCTTGACGCCGAGGTTGAGGCACACGTATGTTTATTCACAATATGACAGTGGGCATATACACACTCGAGGGGGTATCGGCCCCCTCACCCGTATAACTCGCAATACACCCCTAGCTAACTCTGTCCTAGCCCCGAATCCTCCACTAATGGGCTAGGGGAGGCTAACTGGCCCGACACTGGTAAGTCGGGCCCGGTACCCGGAGTTCCAGACCAGCTCTTACAAGAGCACCGGCTCTGGCTTTCGGGACCACGCTGCTGGCTCAATCCTGTCCGGCCCTGAAAAGGACATCGAACCAGGGGAGTCCAGGGCTCTATCTAAGACGTCTTCAATCTTCTTCCCTTAGCTTAAACATAAACTGCCGAGCCCTTTGAAACATCCCCTTTTATACCCAACCCCTCCCTGAGGGGTGGGGCCCCGGGGGATCATAACGTTCGAACCAGCCCCCCCCAGGGTGTCTGGCTCGGACGTCGTAGAGGGCACTTGCTCGTGCACTTACGTAGCCCCGCCCACTGTGTTTGTTTTCCATAGGCTGCCATGCATAACGGGCCCTCTCTTTAACACCCCTACACATGGAAAACTCCATCACATAGTTCAACGCCTTCCCACCAAATGAAAAAGAAGCCACCGACGCTACCAGCATCAAGATGGGGGAGCTGCACATCACCAACGTTTACAAAGCCCCGAATTAAAAATGGCAAAAGTCAGCGCTTCGAAGTGTGCCAATGTCAGCCCGATACGTTGGTGACGTTTAATTGCTACCATACTACGTGGGACTCTGCAGTAGATCAGACCGACGGCAAATACCACACCGACTAGATGTCCGCCAAAGATTTGCACCTAGATTTTTGATCCAAAACAGCAAGGAACTTTCGACTCTGTTTGCTTGCAATGCAACTACAATGCAGACCTAACAATTTTTCCAAAGATCACATTGGGAGCGCAATGGACGCGTCTCGCAAAATTCTCCCAAACTTCCCCAGGAGTCAACTTAGACCCATCATCATCCACATCGACATCCCCGTGATTTTGTCAAAACGATTGCCGAGGTAGAACATGGTGAAAGCTGACTGGGACCACGGTAAGAAGTCTTTAGAAAGAGTGTTGAGTCGAATTCCCGTAACGTATAAGCAGGCTGTAGAAAGAGTGTTGAGTCGAATTCCCGTAACGTATAAGCAGGCTGTAGAAAGAGTGTTGAGTCCAATTAACGCGACACCGGAATGTTGTCACCGTTTCGTTGGACTCCTCACTGCAACTGCCGAGAAGCACGTGCCCCGAGGCGTCCGGAAAGAATATACTCCCTGCTGGACAAAAGAGACCTAGGCCCTACTCTGACTGTAAAACCAATCGAGCAGCCCACAGGTTGCAAAGGTCCTGCTCGAGGTTTTAGACTCAGACGTCAGCTGTGGATTGAGTGTGTTGAAGGCCTGGGCTTCACACACTCCAGCTACAACGCCTGGGTGCTGCTAATCAAACAGAATACCGGATCGCAAACAGTCCTGCCCAACTCTGTAGCCCCCAAACTTATAGAGAACACAAAAGGAAACCGCTCAACAACAACATCAAGCGAGATGTTTCAACAACAGAGAATCCATTCCTAACAAAGACCTAACCACCGTGGGGGGATATTTCCTGGATATGGAGGCTCAAACCAAATCCCCACAAAACAACAGTTACTGCATATCATCTTGATAAAAGGAATGCCAAGCACACTCTGAAAGTGACCTTCTGGGGCAACACAGTGCGACACGACCCCACTCCATCATATCTCAGAGTGAATCTGGACGATAATTTTCCACAACCACGTGAAAGAGGTGGCCACCAAGAGCATCAGCACCCAGTGCTATGGACACCAACGATGGCCCTTCTGTACTCTGTAGCCGAGTACTCTTCACCAGGATGGACCATAACTACAGACAGTCCCCGAGTAACGGTGGTCCGACTTACAATATTTCGATCTTACGATGGTGATAGCGATACAACAAAATTGTAAAATATTTTAAATTTCGCGCGACAGGCAAACGCAGCAGCGAAACGATACGTTCAATGTAGGTATGATACGTAGCTTTAGCGATTTCATTTTAGGGTTACCACGATACGATACGTTCAATGAAGGTTAAAAGTTTTAATAGCAGATAGGATTGTTTCGTGAAAAAAACTTTCTATTAAATTGCAGTTCATATAGGTAGGCTAAGAATTGACCTTGTTTTTTTTACTTTACATTTTACTGTGCAATACAGTCTTGTAATTAATAAATACATACAGTATATAGTTTATACAGTACGGTACTGTAAATTGCTATGTTTTGCTAAATTATCACCATTCTTTAAGACTCCTGGGTAGACGAGGCCATCTTCGACTTACGATATTTTTGACTTACGATGATGGGGTCGTCGTAACGCATCTCCGTCGTAAGTAGAGGACTGCCTGTAGTCGCAATTGACTTGTGGATGTCCAACTGAGCACTGCAATTCGGTGCGTCACTGGAACCCTCAAGTCGACTCCAACAGCCTGGCTGCCCGTGCTGTCCCACACCTCTCCCCAACCCATCCGCCGCAATGCTGTTCACGTCGTCACGTGAACAAACGTCTGTTCACGTTGTCACGTGAACAGACGTTTCATTCACGTTGTCACGTGAACAGACGTTTCATTCACGTTGTCACGTGAACAGACGTTTGATTCACGCGACTACTTTATTGATTGTGTGTGTCGAGTGGAGGAGGATTTACGACACACATTTTATTCACGCGATCTCACCCAACAACAAAAAATCAATAATTAATCATAACATCCGTCGCGAAAGCCCCGCTCGTCTTAGATTGGCGCTATTTTTGTTCGACCGTGGAGGAAGGGATGATGGAACTGCGAGTCAAGCCCCAACCAGAAGTGGAACTCGCAACTTGCAGACTGCGAGTCGCTCGTGCTTCTACCGCTGAGCCATGCGGCCGGATCGTGTGAGCCCGTGGCTGCATAGACGTGTTCCTGCGTGCGAGTGCGAGAGTGGGTACGACTTCGTGCCTTCGTGAACGTCGCCGTGTAAGTGCGGCGACTACACCGCAGCGAGGTGGCACAGTTGCTGCACCTGCCATTAATCTCAATCTAAATTAAAATATTTTTATTTTACCAGGTAAGGCCCAGAAGCGACCTGGTCACAAATGATAGCTCAACCACGTGGCTGATTGTGTCGAAATGTATCGCAGCTAAATACTCTAAACGGACGTTGATTCTAAATGTGGAGGGAAAAAGCGGAGGACACGGAGGGAAATCCACGCGACCACAGGGAGAGCTAAATGCAAACTCCACAAGATATGGGCATCGTCAAGATCGGGATCGAACCCACGACCTCCTGTGTCCCAGGCGAGGGAGTTAATATCTTGCCACCGTGGCGACGAGTTGGTGAACCCATGGCACCTGGGTGTGTCCCGTGACCTGGCAGCGGTGAGCCTTTCACACTGCAGGTGATTGACTCAAAGTGCACCTAGCCTGGCACAAGCACCCTAGTGACGTCACCGCCACTTAGTGGCGAAAGGCGGTTGATGTATGAACGCATGCCTGTGTGTGAATGTGAGTCGGTGAGTGGAATGACTTGGAGAGACTGGCTCTTGCTGTCGTTTTCTCCAAACTTGACCACTGTCCGAGTGAGGGGCTGGGGAGCTTCCAGCTCGATCAGAATGTCAGCTGCCAGAATGCTTACGCGCACCCCATCTCGCGTGCACATATCATCATCGTCATCATCGCCACACCTGCTCTCTTGTATTTGCATTGGCTACCAGTCGAGTGGATTATGAAAACCCGCCGCTGCTGCTGCTGCTCCACGATGTTTGCAGGAGATGATCTGTGTTTACTCGCCGAACATATCTCTGCGATCTTGGCATCACCTTCTTCTAAGGACTCCGAGGTCAAGGCTGTGTGCCTGGGGTAGATCGGGTTTTTTTTTCTTTTCTTGGAACACTGCTAATAAGACAATCGCAAGACGGAGCTATTTAAGTCTATCTTGAAAACGCACCTGTAGAGTTGTTCACGCGCGTTGTTTTCACTGTGGTCAGCGCACAACCCCGATACTACGCGTCTCTCGCTTCTGGGTAGGGGGACAGAAACACCGTGGGGGGGGGGGGGGGCTTTCGGCGCTGGGCCGTGCCGAGGTGGGGTGTCCACCCTGAGGGGGTCTTCCGACGGGGGCGGGAGTGGGGCATTTCTGTTTAAAAGGGGGGGGGGCAGGGGGGGAAGAGGCGCGTGGAGGAAGTCGTATTCTAGGGGGAGATTGGGTGTAGGGGGGGATAAGGAAACACGCTCTGCATCTCGTAACATACACGCGGCTTTATGTGTTGGGGTGTCAACCTCTGCTCGACTCAGAGTCCATCTTATCTCAACAACTGACGAAAGGGAAAACATGGAGGGGGGGGGGGGGGGGACTCAGCTCTCCATACACGGTGCATTGGGATCTACGATTTGTATTCGCCTTACAAATGCACATTATTATTTTAGTATTTTTATTACTAACTTTAATTATTTGTATTTTACCAGGTAAGACCCACTGAGCTATTGAGATCTTTTTTCAGAAGCAATATGGCCACAGTATATAGCTCAACGAAGTGGCTCATCACGTGGAAATGTACAGCAGCAACATACTCTAAACGCATGTTTTGAAAGGTGGGGCGGAAAACCGGAGGACCCGAAGAAAAATCCTCGCGACCGCGGGGAAAGAGACACGCAAAGTCCAAATCTACAGGCGTTAGGGTCGGGATCGAACCCACGACCTCCTGTATACCAGGCGAGGTAGTTAACACCTCGCCACCGAGTTGATGAGTGTAAGATATTGAGTGTGAGTCGGTAGGTAAGTGTGTGAGTACGTGAGTGTGAGTCGGAGTGTGAGTGGGTGAGTGTGAGTCAGTGAGTGAGTGTTAGTGGGTGAGTGTGAGTCGGTGTGAGTCAGTAAGTGTGAGTGGATGAGTGTGAGTCGGTGAATGAGTGTGAGTCAGTGAGTGTGAGTCGCTGAGTGAGTGTGAGTCGGTGAGTGTGAGTGGGTAAGTGAATCTGCCCCCCCCCCCCCCCGCTACTCACCGCCACCAGCGCATCCCTGAGCTCGGCAGAGCGGCAGGAGCCGTTCCCCGCCTCGCTGCCGAGCGCCGCGAGTCTCTCCCTGAGGGCCACTTTGTTGTCGCGCTCCCTGGGGGCCTCGAGCGCCGTGAACACGAGGGCGCCCAGCAGCACGTAGAGGACGTACGCGGCGCCCAGCAGCGCCACGCGCGGCGCGGCCGACACCCGGCACCTCGCCATCGGCACCTCCTCCTGCTGCCCCCACTCCTCCTGCTGCCCCCACTCCTGCTCCTGCTGCCCCCACTCCTCCTCCTGCCCCCCACTCCTCCTGCTGCCCCCCACTCCTCCTGCTGCTGCTGCTCTCTCTGCCTCGCACCTTCTCCACGCGGCGATCTGCTTGTCTGTCTCTAAACTGCACCTCTCTCCCTGCCACTTATTCTTTGTTATTATTCTTAGTTTTAATTTTTATTTTATTATTTGGTTTAATTCTTAGTTTTTTTTTCAAATTCTATCTACGTGACTTTACCGAAACAACCAACGAATATGAATTTCTGCAGTCACGAAAGTTTTAAGTCAAAATTGACCTGCTGCTCACAGCCTCTCTCCTGCTCGAGTCCACGCGGCTCCTCTCCGTTCGCTCTTCTCCCCGGCAGCCTCCCTCGATATCCGCTGCCGATCTATCACCCCCCTCCGCCGTACGCCGCGCCACTGCCCCAGAGACGACGAACCTCCTCCTGCTTCGGCTTTGACGCCGATCAATCCGGGGCGACTCCACCCAACGATACATCTACATCACATTTACACGTGGTACGTGCTCCCCCCCCCCCCCGTAGCTCCCCCCCCCCCGTAGCTCCCCCTCCCCGTAGCTCCCCACCCCCCCCCCCCCCGTGGCTCCCCCTCCCCGTAGCTCCCCACCCCCCCCCCCCCCCGTGGCTCCCCCCCCCCCCCCGTAGCTCCCCCCCGTGGCTCCCTACTCCCCCCTCTCCGACACGAACGAGTGGCGTCATTCGTTTATTTGAGAAGATATCAACACCACGTGGACACGCACACAGACGGGTGGGGAGCGGTGGTGCAGCGGCTCGCGCGCTGCACTGCGAACCCGGCCACCTGAGTTCGATTCCTATCGGGGTTATGGTTCGGGCACAGCGCGCCGAGCGGACCGCGAGACGCGGGGCCCCGAGTCCTGATGCAGCAGCAGCAACAGGGTCGTCCTTGCCGTGCTCCTCGGGGGGTCCTCAGCTCCACCTCGCCCGGCGACTCGTCGACTCTTCTCTCAATCGACTCGGCACCGACTTCATTGACTCACGGCCGACCTCGCTCATCACCACCGTCTCTTGGACTCACACTCGATCTGCCCCGGACAGGCCCGGCACGCGCTCACGGCGCCGTCCCGGGGTGATGGAGGGGAAGGGGTTAGGGGTCAGGGCTCAAGGCGTGCTTTCACGTCCATTGTTCGGTGGTGGCGGTGGTGGCGCTGATCACGGGGCCACCTCGCGCGGAGGCTACGTGCCTTTGCCGACCACCATCAGCGGGATCTCGGAGCGGGCGTCGAAGGTGTGTATCACGAACAACTCGAACTCCGAGCGTCTGCGACGGCCGCCGCCCTCCCTTTGGGGGAGGGGCGGCCGAGCCCCGGGCGGCCGCGCCGCCGGGCACCCCGCGGCCCCTTCCCCGCCGCCGCCGCGGGGTCTCTCCGGCTCCGCTCGCCCCGTCTCGCTCACGGCGCGCTCCAAGGCGCCGGTGATGGCGCTGAAGAGCGCGGAGAGCCACGCGAGGCCGAAGAAGAACCACGCGGCCACCAGCGTCTTGTAGAAGGCGGGGTACTGCACGGTTTCGTTCCTGCCTGTGGAGGGGGGTGGGGGCAGTGGGGGCTGTCAGCGAGGGGATCGCACTCGGCGGGGTGCTCGCGTCCATCACCACGGGGGTTCCCCGCGCTCCACGTCGTCCCGAACGCCACTTCCGCCGCTCGCCTGCCGCCCGTGCAGCGCCGCCCGTGCAGCGGGGGGCCACCGGCGCGTCGCGGCCGGAGACGCGGGCGCCTCGCCGCTGCGTTGGTGCCGCCCTCGATGTAGCGGTCGATGCTCGCTCCGCTGACGCCACCGACAGCGGCACTCCGAATGTGCGATCAGCACCTCGCCCCTAGCGATCAGCACCTCGCCCCGAGCGATCAGCACCTCGCCCCTAGCGATCAGCACCTCGCCCCGAGCGATCAGCACCTCGCCCCGAGCGATCAGCACCTCGCCCCGAGCGATCAGCACCTCGCCCCGAGCCATCAGCACCTCGCCCCGAGCCATCAGCACCTCGCCCCGAGCGATCAGCACCTCGCCCCGAGCGATCAGCACCTCGCCCCGAGCGATCAGCACCTCGCCCCGAGCCATCAGCACCTCGCCCCGAGCGATCAGCACCTCGCCCCGAGCGATCAGCACCTCGCCCCGAGCCATCAGCACCTCGCCCCTAGCGATCAGCACCTCGCCCCTAGCGATCAGCACCTCGCCCCGAGCGATCAGCACCTCGCCCCTAGCGATCAGCACCTCGCCCCGAGCGCTCAGCACCTCGCCCCTAGCGATCAGCACCTCGCCCCGAGCGATCAGCACCTCGCCCCGAGCGATCAGCATCTCGCCCCGAGCGATCAGCATTTCTCGACGCTTTTGATCTCCACCTCGTACCCTCATTGTCGCCAGTTAACGCGGGGCCCCGTTTGAAGCGCAGACACTTGGGGAACGAGCCCCACCCTGTGACCCTACCCCCCATGGGATGTTTAAAGATCCCACCCGAAGACCCGTACGCCCGGGACCGCGCAGACGAACGCGCGGTCACGGGCGGAAGACCCGACGAGGAAGGCGGTGGCGGTGGCTCCGCGGCACGTGGCAGGCTGTGACCCGCGCGGCGGAGGCAGCAGCTAAGGTTGGTGAATCACGCGCCGACGTTGTCAAACGGCCCCGTCGGCGTCCAGGAGGAGCCGTACCCGAGGTGGCCAGGAGACGGCGGCACCGTACAGCGAACATGCGAACTCCACCTGCCCCATCTTTATGGGATAGAGTGTTTCCCCCTCGCATGCGTGGGCGTTCTCCGGGTGCTCATTTATTGGCTGATAATACCTTAATATATAGAGGAACGACTGCTGCCATCCGACTCATCTGTGGTTCGTCCTCTCACTACCTCTCTCTGAATCGTCCTCTCCCTCTCTCTATAAGAGCGAGTGAATGCGGTGCGGTGGAGACGCGGCGTTACACCGGTGGGGGGGGGGGGGGGGGGGGCTTGCTATCGTTATCGGAAGCGTATTAAGTGTGCAGCTGAGCCCGCAGAGGAAGGCAGCACGAACACGGTCAGGAGGAGGCAGTCCTCGCGCTGACACCGACGCGCTCTCTGCAATGCATCAAATCGCGTTGTGTGTACGAAGCGACCGTCGCATTTGGCAGTCCCTCCAGAAAAACGCGGAGTTTTTTGGTGATTGTTGCGGGCAAAAATCGTTGATTATGCGGCACGTTTTCTTAAAAAATGCGATGGAATATGCGGGATATTTATGCAATTTTATGCGATTAAATTGCGGGAACTTGCAAAAATTGCGGTTTGATGAAAAAGAGAAAAAAAAGTGATTCCCCCAACACCCTATTCACTAGGCTACTACTTTAATGTAAAGAGTCATTTCTTATTACTTCCTATGATAAGCAAGCATACTACATCACAGAAAGTGCTGGGAATATTTAAGTTCTCATCTTGTTTTATTTCAGACCTTAACAAACAGATGGCTCAAACTTACAAAACATTGAGTCGAACAAGTTCTGTAGCTTTACAAAATGAATATGCTACAACTTCTGTAAAAATGAATAAATAAAATATAAAAAAATAAAATGTGTGCTTCCTGTTTTACAGAGGTAGCTATACAAAACAGACATCTTCTGTTAAAATAAGTGTTTTCAGTGCACGGTAACGTAAGCAATACAGTAACAGTACAGTCTTACAGTAATGTAAATTTACATACTACTAAAAAAAAAGTGCAATCTTTCAACTGTAAAGTTGCATAAACTCCTGAATAAAACTAACTACGTAGCCTCTAACACTTCATAACGTTCCCATGGCAACAGGGGAAATGGCTGCGCTTGTGTGAAGTAAACGCAATATTTTTTTACTTTCTGCTAAGATATATGTGACTTTTTGCAACGAAAATGCGGGGATTATGAAATCATGCAAGCCCGCATATTTTGCGCGCGGAAATCTGCAATTTATGCGGCGAAAGTGCGGCGTATTTGAAAAAACGCGCCCCCCGCATAAATATGCGGACTTTGGCTGATTTTGCGTGGAATCTTGCGATCGCATAATCGCGTTTTTCTGGAGGGACTGATTTGGAGTCGCGAGAAGCGTCGCAATGAACACGTTCGTATCCGCACACTCGCCACGATGGCAACGCCGAGCGGCAGGTCCATGGGAGGGAGGAGGGGGTTGGGGTTGGCGGTCACTGTGACCCGTGGCCCCCGGGCGCGGCACGGCCTGTGACGATGTGGCGGCGACCTCACCGACCACGTAGTCCCCGAAGCCGATGGTGCTGAGCGTGATGAAGGAGAAGTAGTAGCTCTCGGCGTAGCCCCATCCCTCCACCGTCATGAACACGGCGCTCGGGATGAGCAGGAAGAGCGCGAACCCCACGCCCAGGAAGAGCCCCCCGCTCAGCAAACGCACCTGGCACTGGGGGGGGGAGGGGGGGGCTCAGCGTGGGAAGTTCCAAATGGCCTCAGGAGCCAACGGGAGTCTGGGGGACGCGGGGGTCAACAACAGCGGGCCGGGGGTCTCACCGCATCCCTCAGGGCAGCGCCTCTCACCCCGTGGGGGGGGGGGGGGGGGTGCAGCGAGCAGGCTGCGGCGTGGATACCGTGCAGGAGAAATGTGGATTGTGCACGGAGAACATCAGCGCCACATTACTAACACTAAACACAGTGATACACAACGTGAAACACAGTGCTTACTAATACAAAATACAGTGATGCACAACATCACACCAACGTCTTACTTATACCCATAATACAGATTTGTTTTGTTTTAGATCGCGTAAATATATAAATATGTCGTTAAAACCCGCCACCACCCGACACAGCCAACTAGTAAGGGTTTTCACGTCAACAGAACGTGCCAATTCGTCACGAGTACAGCACACCGGTTGTGTGTTGGAGAGGAAAGCCACATTTACAATCTGAGTACGACGTTTCGCCAGTAATTATAACTAGCTTCATCAGGCGACACCCATATTTCTGAAAGCCTACGTGTTAAACCTATACTAAACACACCAGCACACAACGTGACACACATTCCTCACTAACACCAACCTGTAGGCGTGGATTATGAACCTGACTGACACGCAACACAGCGACACGCAACATGCAACACGCAACATGCAACACGCAACATGCAACACGCAACATGCAACACGCAACATGCAACACGTGGCGTCACTTCTCGACAACTGCTTGGTGTGCTTAGATCGGTGTCCGGCCCCGCACCTTCGATTCGCACGGTTGGCCACGTACGGTGCGAAAGAAGTTCGACGTGCACACTCGCTGTGTCTCTGGGTCTGCGCCTCTGTGTGTCCGCGCCTGTATTTCTGTGCCTCTGTGTGTCCGCGCCTGTATTTCTGTGCCTCTGTGTGTCCGCGCCTGTATTTCTGTGTCTCTGTGTGTCCGCGCCTGTATTTCTGTGCCTCTGTGTGTCCGCGCCTGTATTTCTGTGCCTCTGTGTGTCCGCGCCTGTATTTCTGTGCCTCTGTGTGTCCGCGCCTGTATTTCTGTGCCTCTGTGTGTCCGCGCCTGTATTTCTGTGCCTCTGTGTGTCCGCGCCTGTATTTCTGTGCCTCTGTGTGTCCGCGCCTGTATTTCTGTGCCTCTGTGTGTCCGCGCCTGTATTTCTGTGCCTCTGTGTGTCCGCGCCTGTATTTCTGTGCCTCTGTGTGTCCGCGCCTGTATTTCTGTGCCTCTATGTGTCCGCGCCTGTATTTCTGTGCCTCTGTGTGTCCGCGCCTGTATTTCTGTGCCTCTGTGTGTCCGCGCCTGTATTTCTGTGCCTCTGTGTGTCCGCGCCTGTATTTCTGTGTCTCCGTGCCTCCACGTCTGCGTCTCCACGGTGGCAAGGTGTCACCACCCTCGCCGGGTATCCAGGAGGTCGTGGGTTCGATCCCAACCCTGGCCCCTCTGATCCTCGATGTGTTCTCTCATTCCCCGTGCTCGCTAGGATTTTCCTCCGGGTCCTCCGGCTTTCCCTTCTGAATTTAGAGTCAACATGCGTTTAGAGTATTTGGCTGCTATGAATTTCCACATAAGGGGCCGTTCATAAATGACGTCACGCACCTAGGGAGTTGGGGGGGGTCAGACATTTGTGACGATGTGTGACGAGGGAGGGGAGTTTGAGAAATGTGACGTCACATCAAAATGACAACACGTTCTACTTAATTAAAAATACTTCTAAATAAATGTTTTCTCCTACAACATCAGAGTGCAGCGCCACATTAAATACGCACTACAATGACAATAGTTTAAAGCGATTTGAAGCATGCTTTATTTGGGGGGGGCAGAGCTTTGTGACGTCACATTTGAGGGGGGGTCTGACTTTTTGTGACGACGGGGGGGGGGGGGGGCGTCAAAAATCGTCCAAAATCGCGTGACGTCATTTATGGACGGCCCCTAAGCCACTTCATTGAGGTGTCATTTGTGGCCAGGTCGCTTATGAAAAAGAGCGAATAGCTGAGTGGGCTTTAACTGATAAATAAAATAAAATAGTTGAAAAAGTGTCTATTTTTCAGTGTCTCCGTGTCTGTCTCCTTGTCTCTGTATCTTGATGTCTGTGTCTCGGTGTCTCCGTGTCTGTCTCTGTATCTTGATGTATGTGTCTCGGTGTCTCCGTGTGTGTGTCTCCTTGTCTATGTATCTTGATGTCTGTGTCTCCGTGTCTGTCTCCTTGTCTCTGTATCTTGATGTCTGTGTCTCGGTGTCTCCGTGTCTGTCTCTGTATCTCGGTGTCTCCGTGTCTGTCTCCTTGTCTCTATATCTTGATGTGTGTGTCTCCGTGTCTGTCTCTGTATCTTGATGTATGTGTCTCGGTGTCTCCGTGTCTGTCTCTGTATCTCGGTGTTTCCGTGTCTGTCTCCTTGTCTCTATATCTTGATGTTTGTGTCTCTGTGTCTGTCTCTGTATCTTGATGTTTGTGTCTCGGTGTCTCCGTGTCTGTCTCCTTGTCTCCGTATCTTGATGTCTGTGTCTCGGTGTCTCCGTGTCTGTCTCTGTATTTTGATGTCTGTGTCCTGGTGTCTCCGTGTCTGTGTCTCCTTGTCTTTGTATCTTGATGTCTGTGTCTCGGTGTCTCCGTGTCTGTCCCTTCGAGCAGCAGTGGGGCCGCTGTCCCTGGAGTCGTGTCCCCCCCCCCTCCCCCCGACCTCAGAGCCCCCCACGTGGATTGGTCACCTCACCTCCTTGAGCCCCCTTTTCCGCAGGGCCCCGGCGATCAACTCGACGCCGTGCAGGGTGGCCTGGCCCGCCTTGTTGAGCACCACCAGGTTGAGCGGAATCCCGAAGGTGGCGAAGATGGTGCAGAACACCTTGCCCGTCACGGTGGCGGGAGCCAGGTTCCCATAACCTGGGGGGGAGGGCAGAATGGAGGGGGGGGGGGGTAGCGGTTGGGCGCTGCGGTCGATCCTGTAGCCTGCGCAAACGAATTGGCCATAAGTGGCCCTCCTCACTCACTTCACGACGGGCCCTCAGGGCTCCCACTTACCGATGGTCGATACTGTGGTCCCCACGAAGAAGAAGGCCCCTTCGGGGTTCCAGTTGATGCTCTCGCGGCCCGGGCTGGTCGCCACGTGAATGCCGGCCTTTTGGGCCATGGTGATGGCCTGGGAGCACGAGCAGAGGGCCAGCGGCATTCACAAACTGCAGTTCTACAACCCGTGGCCTCCACCTCTCAACGATGGCCATCATCGCCATCACCGTACGCAACGATAATTCAATTTGTAACAATTTTATTTTGTTCCTGGGTAGTAAGTGTTATTTCTTGATTGCTTATGCCTCAAAAGTACAGAAAATGGCTATGGTTCCCCACAAACTTTGCTTTTGTGATCAGGACATTGATATCATCTTGGTTCTTTCGGTAAAGTCACGTAGAAGGGAAATAATAAAATAATACAAATAAAACATAATAAAATAATTCTCACGACGTTTCGGCCACAACGCAAGCAGCCGTCCAATGAAACACCACCACGCTGGTGGTGTTTCATTCAGACGCTGTCTCCCCGACAGACCTGGTCTTCACCTGTGTTTCATTGGACGGCTGCTTGCGTTGTGGCCGAAACGTCGTGAGAGTTATTTTATTATGTTTTATTTAAATTATTTTACTATTTCCCTTCTACGTGACTTTACCGAAAGAACCAAGATGAAGAATCCCCGCAGTCACGAAAGCTTTAAAAGGACAGTGATATTTTTAAATGTACTTATTTTCAATGAGAAAACGTGGTGTGCATTTGTGTCTTTCGGTCACATAAAGTCCTGGTCACAAAAGCAAAGTTTGTGAGCAATAATAGCCATTTTCTGTACTTTTGAGGCATAAGCAATGTAAAAATACCACTTTCTACCCAGGAACAAAAATTGCGTCACATCGTGTGATGATCTCCCCACTGGGGGTGGAAGCCTCCCCAAGCCGCCGCCAGCGCAACGGTTTGCTGCAAGGTCCAATCACGCGATCCGCTCTCGTCGCTCCGTCTCCCGTGGAAGGAGGTTTTGACGAACACTCTGACGCGTTCCGCTCCGTCACTGTTCTCAACCATCGCCCATTGCCCCTCCTGCCCTTGCCCGCGCCCCACTCGCTTTTACCAACAGCTTGAATGCTGCCATGAACCGGCATTGTGTTTGCCTTGATAACAACAACAACAACGTCAGCTTGTCAGCACCGCCGACTCCGCACGGCGTCCACCTGAGGGGCCACGAGGAGGAACCAGCAGCAGTCACGCAGTGGGCCCACGCTACCCAACGATTGCCCAAGCTCTGCGAACCTCTATATTCGCAGGCGTCTTCAGCCAATGAAAGAGTGTTTATTACATGTCGGAGTAAAACTGAGCAACCCAGAGAAAACCCACGTGCGCGTGTGGGCAACACTCTACCCCTAGACCAGGGGTGGGGGACGTCCGGCCCGCAGCCGTATAAGTCCCGCGAAATCATTTGGTGTGGCCCTGCCAAGGCAACCGCAGGCGGGACTCGAAATTCAATAAATCTAGGAGCAAACCTGGAAAAGCAGTTGCGAGTAGCAACATCATCATCAATACCAGCTCCCATCACACGCCTCACCAAAGAGACGCAGTTCCAGACATCACGTTAGGGGTGAGTTCATTAAATGTTTGACCAAATATAAATTTATAAGTTGATAATTTTGTATGGCCCGCGAATGATGTTATACATATCCAAATGGCCCTTGGCAGAAAAAAGGTTCCCCACCCCTGCCCTAAAAATATTGAACATTTGCTGTACTGCCTTCTCGTGACCTGCCAGAGGATGGCATCTAAACGTGTACACGGGAGGAGAGCGTCGTAGCGTGCACGCGATTCCACCCACACGTTGCTGCTGCCTGCACAGTGCTGGGGGCAGGCGGCCACGTGCGGTGAGCCCATGGTGCTGGACCACCGCGGCCTATCCCGGGCGGTTCTCACCGATGAGAGACGTTCAGCTCGAGAAGACATCGCTGCGTCTCTGCGTTAACGAACGGCATCGTTGCGATCCTAGTCCGCCTTCGATAACAAGATATAGCAGATCCGAATCTCCGTGGCGAAGATCACTCGGCAAAGTGATTTTTGAACCGGCCCTGACCCCCACCCCCTCTGTTTTAACCAAGGCCGTAGCCATGGAGTCAACATTGGGGGGGGGGGGGCAAATCTTCCAGGGGGTCTGGGGTCCCCCCCCCCAGAAAAAAAACATCTCAATTGAAAACGAATTTCCTGCCTACAATATAAAAAAAATCACTAACACATAGGATTGACTTTTAATAGTGTATTGTATTACATTGCTCTGTTTTTTATTTTTAACCTTTTCTTGTTTCATTGTATGTAATGGCAGAGATTAGAGATTCATAAAGTACAACCATAACCACAATCATATGAACAGAAATCTATTTTATAGCAATATATTGGGGGGGACATTTTGAGCTTATTTGAATATTGGGGGGGGGGGGTGCATGTGTCCCCTCCCCCAATATATATTATAATTACGGCCTTAGTTTTAACCCACCGGCACCGGCGAGCACGATGAAGTATGGTCTGAGCAACCTCCTCCATCCAGCAGTGGATTGACGAAGGGCTGTGTTGGCAGCAATTGAGCAACGTTCACAACCGGTGTTTTACTCCAGCCGGAGCGGTCCGGGAAGCGTTGCTCGTGGGTTTATATTGGCAACAAGTCACCTCGCATTATTCTTTTTACAGAAAGCTTTTCCTGTGAATATAGGGTACAACTACAAGCAAGGTGACTATTGTGGATAAGTGTCACGTGGTCGCTAGTGGTAGTGCCTTATGCCGAGAGTCTCTGCAGTTCAGCAGCCCAGGCGATGGCTCCTGCTGTGGTGGTACTGATGCTCTGCAGGGCTTTTGGCAAAGTTGCTGGGCACACGGACCCACAACGTCAGACGGCCGGCCAGCAACAAACGGCGCTGTTAGATAAGAGTTACACGGGTGTCGTAAATGGAGCAAGGTTTCTGTTGTTGTTAAGAGCTTAGCGGGGAGAAGAGACGTTGGTAGCAAGGGGACTCCATCGTGGAGGAGCGCGAGGGAAGGAGTGGAGAGAAGTGTTGCAACCCTCAGTGCGGTGAGCGGGTGGGTGAGCTTCAGGCGAGTGTGTGAGCAGGTGAGAGTGTGAGTGTGTGAGCAGGTGAGAGTGTGAGTGTGTGAGCAGGTGAGCGGGTGGGTGAGCTTCAGGCGAGTGTGTGAGCAGGCGAGTGTGTGAGTGCGTGAGCAGGTGAGTGTGTGAGGAGGTGAGAGTGTGAGTGTGTGAGCAGGTAAGTGTGTGAGCAGGCGAGTGTGTGAGTGTGTGAGCAGGTGAGTGTGTGAGCAGGTGAGTGTGTGAGTGTGTGAGCAGGTGAGAATGGGAATGTGTGAGCAGGCGAGTGTGTGAGCAGGTGAGTGTGTGAGTGTGTGAGTGTGTGAGCAGGTGAGTGTGAGAGCAGGCGAGTGTGTGAGCAGGCGAGTGTGTGAGCAGGTGAGTGTGTGAGTGTGAGAGCAGGTGAGTGTGTGAGTGTGTGAGCAGGTGAGTGTGTGAGTGTGTGAGCAGATAAGTGTGTGAGTGTGTGAGCAGGTGAGTGTGTGAGTGTGTGAGCAGGCGAGTGTGTGAGTGTGTGAGCAGGTGAGAGTGTGAGTGTGTGAGCAGGTGAGAGTGTGAGTGTGTGAGCAGATAAGTGTGTGAGTGTGTGAGTAGGCGAGTGTGTGAGCAGGCGAGTGTGTGAGCAGGCGAGTGTGTGAGCAGGCGAGTGTGTGAGTGTATGTGAGCAGGTGAGTGTGTGAGTGGCTGGCTGAGGTGCCATCTGTTGAGGAAGTACTGTAGGCGATCCGGAGTCTGAGACCAGGAAAGGCACCGGGCAGAGATGATCTCCCAAGCGAAAGGCTGAGGGAGGGTGGCGCTTGTGCACAGACTGCCCTATATGACATCATAACAACAGTCTGGACCGCTGGACGGGTACCGCAGGATTGGAAGGATGCCCTGGTGGTCCCCCTCTTTAAGAAGGTGGTTGTTACAGTCTGTGTGGGGACCACACAGACTGTAACAACTACAGGGGCATCTCACTCCTCAGTGTGCCGGGAAAGGTCCTGGCAAGGATTATTCAACATCGCCTTGCCAGGCACGCTGAGAAGAGGCGGTTTCAGGAAAGGGCGGTCCTGTACAGATGCCATATTTTCTGTCCGTCTGCTACAGCAGAGGTGTAGGGAATTCCTACAAGACCTACATCTCTGCTTTATTGACCTGGTCAAGGCCTATGATACCATCAGTAGGCCTGGGATCTGGGTTGTTCTTCGTGCTTTCGGAGTCCCTGACCCTCTGCTCACGATCATTAAGGACCTTCATGATGGTGAGCGGGCCCGGGTAAAACTACGTGGCCGGGAGTCGGAGCCTTTCCCTGTACACCTTGGGGTGCGACAAGGATGTCCTCTGGCTCCCATTTTATTTAACATCTATTTCGACTGCGTAGTTCGTGAAGCCTTCAATAGCTGTACCGGGGGAATTTCCATTTGGTACAGATGTAGAGGTGATACGCGCTGGGATTAGAGATCGTATGCCAGCGCGTAATGATTGGCTGTGTAGGTGGTGACGTGCGCTGACGGTGGAGGATCAGGGGTCAGCGCGGGGTCGTGGGTTACGGGGTACTGATTGGCTGTGGACGGGTGACGTGCTGAGAGGGAGTGATCGGGTGGCAGCGCGGTGTGATTGGTGGAGGAGTGTTAACACGCGCTGGGGAAAACGGATCGTAGAGAGAGTGCGTCGTGATTGGTTCATTAAGGAGCGATGCTCACGTTGAAGTACGCATCAGCTCCGCCTCTCGTGAGCAGGGGCTATAAAAGGGGATGCACACAGGCGTGAGGGCAGTGTGTAACCAGCGAAGAATGAAGACGGGGATGAAGACCTAGGGCCCTGCGGTACCTAGTCCCGCTGTCCTAACGGGACCGGGACTCTGTGTAACCCAGAGGCGAGTGTAGTGTGTGTAGCCATAGGCGTAAGGTCTACACGAGCCGAATGCAGTGTATTGTGTAGCCAGGGACATAGGGTCTACACGAGTCGAGTGTATTGTGTAGCCAGGGACATAGGGTCTACACGAGTCGAGTGTATTGTGTAGCCAGAGGCGTAGGGTCTACACGAGTGAAGGGTATCGTGTGTAGCCAGAGGCCTAGAGTTTACACGAGAGTAGTGGAGTGTGAAGTCGGAAGAAAGGAGACTACACGTTGTATTTTGATACGTAAAGATGTAATAAAAGTGTGTTCCCGTCAAGAAGTTCCTGCCGTCAATTCCCATACTTCAACTGGCGTCAGAAGTGAAACGGTCTTCCAAGCATGGATACAAGGAGGAACCGTCGGACCCACGGGATTGACCACGGGGACAACCTCGACGACGCGGGTCAACTGGCATCGGGGGGTGAGGAAGAGGAGTTGCCCACGGGGCAGGATCCGCCGACGGCGCCGGACGAGCCACGGGGGACTGACGCCGTGCTTCGCGAAGCGCACTCCCGTCTGGCGGAACTGCTGCTCGCCGCCGCGTCCATCTTGGCGGAAATCAGCTCGTCGGGAGGAGCGGGAACGGCGGCCGACGTTCTGCAGGGTCGCCCTGCAGATTCCCGCCAAAACGATTTGCCGATGGCCGCCATTTCATCTGCACCGACTTTTGGCGGGAACGGCCATCACCACGTGGCAGTGGTTCTCCATGCGCGCCCGCTGACGTCACCAACGCGCGCGGCGGACCGCCATCACATACCCGCCGATGGGGCCGCCATCTTACACACCGGCGGGGCGGCAGAGAGGAAGCACGAGGAGGAGGACGACTTCATTTTTCAGCAGCGCCTTCCCACGTTGTCAGCCTTCAAGGCGGAAGGCGGGGATTGGAGCCAATTTCAGCGCAGATTTTTGGCGCATCAGGAGATGTCCGCCTGGTCCGACGCTACGGCACTGCGGGCACTGCCTGCCATGCTGGATGACAACGCGCTCGCGGCCTTCACGTCCGCACGCAGGACGGACCGCTCCACGCTCAAAGATGCGCTGGCTCTCATGGCCAAGGTCTATGGTCCTCCCTCCGCGTGCCGCCATCATTTTTATGCAAGACGGAAGGCGGACACGGAGACCGTGCTCGCCTACCGCACGGCGTTGCTTGCTCTCGCCGACGCCGCGTTCCCTCGTATGGACGAGGAGGGCCAAGATGCCATGGTTTTGGAGCAGCTGCTCAAGTTGGCGCAGGACCTGGGGGTCCCCATCAACACGGCCGATGAGACCGATATTTCATCCTTACGGGTCGCCACAAGCATACAAGCGCACGAGGTCCTTCAACGTAAACAGGGAGTCGTCTGCAATGCTGCCGTGGCCTCGACTCCGGGCCCAGTTGTCACCGTGACCCAAGTCGTCAGCCCACGAGAGGAGGCGTTCATCGCGGGACGACCGGGGGACTGGAGATCGGGGGGTCGTTCGTCTCTGCGAGCGGCCCGCAAGCTGGAGCAACCGAGATCTCCGACGACTGTCATCACCTGCTATAACTGCGGCCTCCGGGGCCACGTGGCCTCCGGTTGCCGCGCCCCACGTCAGCGCGCCATGGGACCTCGGCTGGACGACGACCAAGGCCCCAAGTCGTCCCTGCAAACCCCGGCAAGTTGCGGCACCTCACATGCTCGGCCCGCATACTCGGCACATATGGGTCGTCGCGTTGCGGCGGGGGAGAGCCGAGTAGAGTTCGGGGATTCGGTTCAGAGAGGGCGATTCGGCCGGGACCGGGGAGACATTAAATGGTCGGAGTTGGGGCACAGAATAGTGGCTGCCTCAGCGGGTTCATCCGTAGTTACCGGATCTATTGATGGGGTCGAGGTCAGGGTGTTGGTGGACACGGGGGCATCGGCGACTATTATATCGGATCTCATTTATAATATTCTCCCTGTACAATGTCGTCCGCTTCTTCCGGTGGATGTGCCATTTTACGCCGCTAACGGGGGATCGTTGGGCATTATCGGTCAGATTAGGGCATCCATTTGCATTGGTGATATCAAATTGTCGGGACCCGTTTTTGTTTCGTCCTCCCTGGCGGTCCCTTGTCTATTGGGCACTGATTTTTTGGCAAAAATGCCCATCAAAATTCTCATTGATCAGCGTTGCATTGAACTACCATCGGGTCGCCGTATTTCATTTTTGACGAGCCCTAATGAAATTCGGACGGCGTGCGCTACCATACAGGCGTTAGCGACACAGACCGTGCACGTGCCCCCGGGTTCACAAATGTTAATTCCCCTCCGGTTGCGGAAGCCATGGGTGAAAGAGGCCTCGGAACAGGGCATGCTTTTGGGTCCTTCTAATAGGGCTGTTGGAGGTCTCGATTTGTCGGTGGCTCACACTTTGGTGGGGGCTGACAGGGATCCGTTTGTGATGGTTTTAAACGCTGGGGCGCGGCCGGCCGTCATTCAGCAGGGCACCGTGCTAGCTCACGCGGCGCGGGTCCCTGCGGAGGAGAGGCTGGTTGCGCAGGCGGATCCGAGTCCCACGAAAAACGTTACATTGAAGGAGGACCTCGATTGGGTTGATTCGCTGTGCGCGGACTCTGACGATTTATCAGCGGTACAGTTGGGTGCGCTGCGCGGGTTGCTCATTGAATTTTCGGATGTCTTCAGTAAACATAAGTATGACATTGGGTGCACGGACCTGCTACGCCACCACATTGAAACGGGCGATGCGGCACCGGTCAGGCAAAATCCCTTCCGACTGAGTCCTGCTGAGAAGGAACATGTTCAGTCGGCAGTTAACGATATGCTAGAAGCCGACATTATTTCGCCTTCCTCCAGTCCTTGGGGAGCGCCTATTGTGCTCGTTAAAAAGCAGGACGAGTCCCTGCGATTTTGCGTCGATTTCCGTCGCCTGAATAAGATCTCTGTGGCCGACGAGTATCCGCTCCCCAGGATGGACGAGTCTCTCGACGCATTGTCTGGTGCGCGATACTTTTCGACTCTTGATTTATTATCCGGATTCTGGCAGTTGCCACTCGACGAAGAGTCTAAGCCTAAGACCGCATTTCGGACTCCAGGGGGCCTGTTTCAGTTTAACCGGTTACCCATGGGACTTCACTCCTCTCCGGCGACGTTTCAGCGTCTTATGGAATTGGTTTTGTCGGGCTTGCAGTGGGATACGTGCCTCATTTACCTTGACGATGTCATTGTTTTCGGTAAAACGTTTGAAGAACACCTCCAGCGATTGAGGGGGGTGTTCTTGCGAATGCGATCGGCTAAATTAAAGTTTAAACCGGCCAAATGCCACCTTTTTCGTAAATCCGTGAGGTACTTGGGTCACATTGTCGACTCTTCGGGGATTTCTACCGATCCTGCGAAGACGGACTGTGTCAGTTCGTGGCCAACGCCCACGTCAGTGTCAGACGTACGCAGTTTCATCGGTTTTGCTTCGTATTATCGCCGATTCGTTGAGCACTTTGCCACCATTGCAAAACCCTTGCACGCTCTAACGGCGAAAGGAGTGAAGTTCCGATGGGGACCGGAGGAGGAGGCTGCATTCTGCTCCCTCCGGGACGCCTTGGTTAGGGCCCCACCCTTGCGCTATCCGGACTTCGCGAGTCCCTTCTTGCTAGACACGGACGCTAGCAACACGGGCATTGGGGGAGTGCTGTCCCAAGTCGTTGGAGGGGTCGAACGAGTGGTCGCCTATGGTAGCAGGGTGTTGTCGCCGGCAGAGCAGCGCTACTGCGTCACCCGTCGCGAACTGCTTGCCATTGTTTTTTTTGTACAACAATTCAGGCCATATCTCTATGGTCGTCATTTCACGGTCCGGACGGACCACGCGGCGCTCCAGTATTCATTGCGGGTCGCCCAGCCCTCGGGCCAATTGTCGCGGTGGTTGGAAGTCCTCCAAGACTATCAGTTCACGACTACGTACCGTAAAGGCTTGCGACACACAAATGCCGATGCCCTGTCGCGGTTGTTGCCTTGTCACAAATGTGCGTGCTTATTGGGATCGGCGCGCTGTAAACCGCCGGTTACGGAAGGTAGGGAGGCGTTGGTTGCGGCCGCGAGCACACCAATTGGGGATGGTCCCGCTACCCCTGGGGGTCAGGACTCGCTGCTCTCAATGTCATTGATTGAGTGGGGCCATCTCCAAATGGCGGACAGCTCCCTGCTGGCATTGCGCCGCAAGACGGGGGGTTCCGAAGGTAACCACGACCGAACTGGCTCCTACGAGCTTAAGCAAGGCCTATTGATGAGATGGGACAGTTTGTCCCGGCGGCATGCGATTGTGGTGCCTGCTGCTGTGAGGGGGAAGGTTGTCTTGGCCGCACACGAACGCCTCTTGCATTTGAGAGTTAACAAAACGCTTGCCCTGCTTCAGCGTGACTATTATTGGCCGGGAATGGGGGGTGACGTGGTGAACATTCTGAAGGGTTGTGTTGAGTGCGCCAGACGGAAACCACCGCCTGTGCCAGCTAATCCACCGCTGCAATCCATCCAGGTCTCGCGCACTAACGAGCTCGTTGCACTCGACATTCTGGGGCCTTTTCCGGTCACGCCTAGGGGTAATAAGTACCTGTTGGTGGGGGTCGAATATTTTACCCGGTGGCCTATGGCGTGGCCACTCGCCAACCAGTCGGCGGCGGCTGTGACGGACGCCTTTGTCCAGGGCTACGTCCTGGACAAGGGGGCTCCCGAACGCTTGCTGACTGACCAAGGGAAGAATTTTTCGAGTAAATTACTGCAAGAGGTGTGCGACCTGTTGGGTACCAAGAAGGTGCGTACCTCCCCGTACCACCCGCAGACGGACGGGATGGTGGAGAGGCTTAACAGGACATTGACTTCTATGTTGTGCCAGCAGGTGTGTGAGGCGCATGTTGATTGGGACCTGCAGGTCCCTGGGGTCCTCGCCGCGTATAGAATGGCCCCCCATGCAGCTACGGGATTTTCCCCGTTTTATCTGATGTACGGTCGGGAAGCCGACCCGCCCATGGAAACGCAGCTGGGTCTGTCCGCACCACGAGCAAATTCGAAATTGGCAGAGCATATTAAATTTAATATTCATAAGCTGACAGAGGCAAGGGAGGCCGCACGGCTTAATTCACGGGCTCGCCAAATTGCAAACGAGCGGTTGCGGGCACGGAAGGTGTCCGTGCACAATTGGGAACCAGGTGACAGGGCCTGGCTGCATTGCCCGCAGGCACCTTTGGCTACGTCGCCTAAATTGTTGAAGCCGTGGCGGGGACCCGTGAAGGTCGTGCGGGTTGCACGCCCCCAGTGCGTTCAGATAAAATGGGGAAAACGCCGTTAGTACGTCCACCCCTCCCGACTGAAACCGTTCTCGCCTCCGTATGGCCTCCCCTTGTGTCATGAGGGCCGAGCATGTGACGTGACCAGCGACCCTGAGGGGGAATTGTCTTTGCCTGCTCCTCACATGTCTCCGCCTGATCCGCTCCCAGGTGTCTCGGAACTGACAGCTGCCGACCACCGGCGGCCGGATCTTGAGCAGCCGGAGCCACCGGACGGTCGCCAACGTCCCGTCCCATACGACGGACCGGCCAGACGGACTCGCGCTAGGTCGCGCTACTTTGTGTGACCTGCCACGTGAGGAGTCGAGGCAGCCGGAGCGCCTCGGCACTGCGTTTAGTCACAGAGACACTTGGCGCGTTCGGTTTCCGGTGTTCGCTTTTATTGTGTTCGTTTTCCGGTGTTCGCTTTTATTGTGTTGTTCGTCGGGCTGTATATTGCTTCATATTTAAGTGTTGTGTTGTGTTGTTGTTGTTGCGTTACGGGGCACACTGAGAGGTGGAGTTTCTTTGTTACTGCATTGACGTTAGGTTGTGTTGTTGGTTAACAGCCGGGCCGGCTGCAAGCTATGTGGGAGGGGGTGATGTAGAGGTGATACGCGCTGGGATTAGAGATCGTATGCCAGCGCGTAATGATTGGCTGTGTAGGTGGTGACGTGCGCTGACGGTGGAGGATCAGGGGTCAGCGCGGGGTCGTGGGTTACGGGGTACTGATTGGCTGTGGACGGGTGACGTGCTGAGAGGGAGTGATCGGGTGGCAGCGCGGTGTGATTGGTGGAGGAGTGTTAACACGCGCTGGGGAAAACGGATCGTAGAGAGAGTGCGTCGTGATTGGTTCATTAAGGAGCGATGCTCACGTTGAAGTACGCATCAGCTCCGCCTCTCGTGAGCAGGGGCTATAAAAGGGGATGCACACAGGCGTGAGGGCAGTGTGTAACCAGCGAAGAATGAAGACGGGGATGAAGACCTAGGGCCCTGCGGTACCTAGTCCCGCTGTCCTAACGGGACCGGGACTCTGTGTAACCCAGAGGCGAGTGTAGTGTGTGTAGCCATAGGCGTAAGGTCTACACGAGCCGAATGCAGTGTATTGTGTAGCCAGGGACATAGGGTCTACACGAGTCGAGTGTATTGTGTAGCCAGGGACATAGGGTCTACACGAGTCGAGTGTATTGTGTAGCCAGAGGCGTAGGGTCTACACGAGTGAAGGGTATCGTGTGTAGCCAGAGGCCTAGAGTTTACACGAGAGTAGTGGAGTGTGAAGTCGGAAGAAAGGAGACTACACGTTGTATTTTGATACGTAAAGATTTAATAAAAGTGTGTTCCCGTCAAGAAGTTCCTGCCGTCAATTCCCATACTTCACAGATATAATGGGAGGCTGATCGACGCCCGAGTGCGATCAAGGGATGGCTCCCTATTGGTCAACCACGTTATGTATGCCGATGATTTGGTAATAGCTGCTCATTCAGAAGAGGAGTTGGAGACGCTGCTGCTGAGACTGGAGCGTGCCACTAAGAGGTGGGGCCTTACCATCAGCCCCACCAAAACTAAGCACCTGCCTGGGTATTTTGTACCATCGGACACTCCACCCCCACAACTCCCAATCGGTGATGGGGCAGTTGTGGAGAGAGTGGAGAGTTTCCCATACCTGGGCAGTGTGCTTATGACCGGCTCCAGTTTATCAGCAGAGGTCTCACTCCGAATCAGTCGAGCGGCAATATCTTTTCATCGGTTGCGTAACGCTGTGTGGAAGCTACCTGGTCTGTCGCTCCGCACGAAGCTTCAGGTCTTCTCGGCCACGGTCATTCCCTCCCTTCTCTACGCTTGCGAAACGTGGACCCCCCTAATGGAGCATCTTCGTCGGTTGGAAATATTTAGGCTGGCCTGCCTACGATCCATCCTGGGTTTAACCAGGCTGGATTGTGTGAGGAGCTCACAAATCCTTGAAAGATCTGGGCAAAGTCCCATCGGTGAGCTCCTCCGGCAGGCAAGGCTGCGTTGGCTGGGTCATGTAGCCCGCATGCCCAGCTACCGCATGCCTAAACAGCTTTTGTTCGGCCGGATCGAGGGGGCTAAACGGGCGCGGCACGGGCTAGAGAAGAGATGGAATGATGTGGTACAGGAGGACGTGGAGCTGAGTGGACTTGCCGATGACTGGTACCAGCGGTGTCAAGATCGGCCTCAGTGGAGGAGGCTCGTGAAGGACGCTACTGGGCAGTTGGAGGCAGTCGCCCTCCAACAACAACGGAGGGCGGAGGAGCGACGTTCACAAAAACGAGCGGAGCACCGGGTGGCTAAAGCACAGCAAGTTGGTACAGTAGGGGGCACAGGTGGTGCATCAGCCAGTCATCTCGGTCATCTCGGTCAGTCGACCTGTGGCACCTGCTGGGTCTGCCCCGTGACCTCCTGCCAGCGGGCGTTCGACACTTCACGTGGCCTCAAGGTGCACTTAGCCTGGCACAAGCGTCGTGGTGACGTCACCGCCACTTAGTGGCGAATGGCGGTTGTTGTTGTTGTGTGAGCAGGCGAGTGTGTGAGTGTGTGTGAGCAGGTGAGTGTGTGAGTGTGTGAGCAGGCGAGTATGTGAGCAGGTGAGTGTGTGAGCAGGCGAGTTTGTGAGTGTGTGAGCAGGTGAGTGTGTGAGTGTGAGCAAATGAGTGTGAGTGTGTGAGCAGGTGAGTGTGTGAGCAGGTGAGTGTGTGAGTGTGTGATCAGCCGAGTGTGTGAGTGTGTGAGCAGGCGAGTGTGTGAGTGTGTGAGCAGGTCAGTGTGTGAGTGTGTGAGCAGGCGAGTGTGTGAGCAGGTGAGTGTGTGAGTGTGTGAGCAGGCGAGTGTGTGAGTGTGTGAGCAGGCGAGTGTGTGAGTGTGTGAGTGAGTGAGTGTGTGAGTGTGTGAGTGAGTGTGTGAATGAGTGAGTGTGCGAGTGTGTGAGTGTGTGATCAGGCGAGTGTGTGAGTGAGTGAGTGTGTGAGTGTGTGAGTGAGTGTGTGTGTGAATGAGTGAGTGTGTGAGTGAGTGTGTGAGTGAGTGTGTGAGTGTGTGAGTGGTTATTGGGTGAGTGAGTGAGGAAGCAAACGACTGGACTGAATCAAATCTGCATGCAAGCTTTCACGAACAGGATTACGATTCATTACGGGAGACCCTTGAATATCGCGGCTTTGCCGTTCGCGGTTTCGGCCTATCGCGGGCAACCTTTTAGTGTGCCACTTTAGCTCCACGTAAGTGCTGTGTCAGTGGCTGATACCGTGTTGCGGGGCGGGCGAGCCACGTGAGGCAATGGCATCTCAAAGTTTGCTCTGCAAGCATCTCGCGGACAAATAACCCGCAGCAAGCCTGTTGACAGACTGTTGGGGCAAGTGCTGTTCGTGAGCGCCCGCGAAGGCCGGAACGGCACACGAGGGAGGTGGGTGGCCGTCATTGTGGCGATGTTTTTACACCGCACCAGTTGCTCACGAGAGGTTCAGACAATCGTCACCGGCGTTGGGGTGGTAGTCGACCCCAGGTCGTCGGGTTCCTCACGCCGCGAGCTAATCGGAGCACTACACCGCTCCCCACTCGCGGACAAAGACACACACACAAAACACCCGCCTAGGATCATCATCAGTATTTGTGCGACTATTTATTGTCGAGGAATGTTTTTGTATCGAGTTTTTAGATGTCTTTTTCAATTATTTGTTTTTAGTTTCTTACGCAGACATTACAGAACTTATTTCAATTGTGATGCGTCTATTTTAGGTTGCCGTGTCCCTGACCACATTATTTAGGTAAAGCATACGTATTAAATATCGCGGGTTTGGCTTCCGCGGCAGTAACTAATGCCGGAGTGAGTGAGGAGGTGGGTGGGTGGGTGGGTGACGAGTGCCTGGGTGAGTGCTGCGGGTCATCAATCACCCCGAATGCTGCTTCACTTTAAATTCTGTCCCGCGCAAAGTGACGTGAACCCGCGCGTGCCTCCCCAGGTGAGGCAGCAGCATGAGCAGGAATCCGCCGTCGGCAGAAGTTGGATTCGTCCTTCAGACGGCAGCAATTGTGGCGGTGCTGGCGGTGCTGACAGTGGCGTAGCGGTGCACTGCCAACACCGGTGACGATTATATAAGCCGGTCCTGGGCCTCACTCTAAATCGATTCAGTCTCAAATGAGTAGCTGGTGCTGTGTGTAAAATCATCGCCACTGGGAAGAGAAACGGGGTCGGGCGTGGTGCTGGCCACCCACCTCTTCGTGTGCCGTGCCGGCCTTCACAGGTGCTCGCTAACATCACTTGCCCCAACAGTAAGGCTCCAAGGGGGGTCTTTGGTGGCAGTGCTGCTGGCGGTACTGGTGGAGGAGGCTCGTGAAGGACACTACTGGTCAGTTTTGAGGCAGTCGCCCTCCAGCAACAGAGGGCAGAGGAGCGACGCTCATTGCAAAGAGCGGAGCACCGGCCGGCTAAAATGCAGCAAGTTGGCACAGTAGGAGGCACAGCTGATCCATCTCAGTCAGCCAACCCGTGGCTTCTAGGTCTGTCCCGTGACCGCCTGTCAGCGAGCCTTCGACACTTCGCGTGGCCTCAAAGTGCACCTGGCCTGGCACAGGCGACGTGGTGACGTCGCCACCACTTAGTGGCGACTGGCGGGTGTTGTTGCTGGATGTGGTGGCGCTGGTAGACATATCTCCATCTGGTACAGATACAATGGGAGTCTATCGAATGCGGTCGAGGGATGGCTCCTTATTGGTCAACCACGTTACGTCAGCTGATGATCTCACTCAGGGAAGGGGTTGGAGGCGCCGCTGCTTGACCTGGCGCGTGTTTACGATCAGCCCCTCCAAGACGAAACACCTGTCTGGATATGTTATGTCATCAAACACTACGCTGCCTAAACCGCCCATTGGCGGGGCAGTAGCGAAGAGGTTTCCATTCTCTGGGCAGTGGCCTATGACCAGCTCCAGTTTGACAGCAGAGGTCTCACTCCGAACCAGTCGAACGGCATTATATTTGCATTGGCTGCGTAAAAATGTTTGAATGGTACCTTGTGTGTCGCTCCGCACGGAACTTCGGGTCTTCTCGCCCCACAATGATGCCTTCCCTTATCTATGCTTGGGAAACGTGGATGCCCCTAATGGAACATCGTCGCCGGTTAGACATATTCAGGCTGGCCTGCCTTCGATCCATCCTGGGTTTCACCAGCAGGCTGGATTGTGTGAGGAACTCACAGATTCTTGAAAGATCTGGGGGGACAGTCCCATCGGTGAGCTCCTCCGGCAGGCGAGGCTGCTGCGTTGGCTGGGCCATGTCGCCCTCATGCCCAGCCACCGCATGCCTAAACAGCTTCTGTTTGGCCGGATAGAGGGGGCTAAACGGGCACGGCACGAGCTGGAGAAGAGATGGAATGATGTGGTACAACAGAATTATGGAGTTGAGTAGACTTGCAAATGTCTGGTACCATCCGTGTCAAGAGCAGCCTCTGTGGAGGAGGCTCGTGAAGAACGCTTCTGCGAAATTGGAGGCAGTCGCCCTCCAGCAACAACGGAGGGCAGAGGAGCGACGCTCACAACATCAGCCAGTCGTCTCAGTCAGTTAACCTATGGCACCTGCGTCTGTCCCGTGACCTCCTGACAGTGCGTGTTCGACATTTCACGTGGCCTAAAAGTGCACATAGCCTGGCACAAGCGCCGTAGTGGCGTCACCGCCACTTAGTGGCGAATGGCGGCTGTTGTTGTTGTTAGTGCTGGTTGTGGTGTTGGTGATGGTACCGATGATGGTGATGGTTGTTGTTCTGGTGGCGGTGCTGGTGGCGGTGCTGGTGGTGGTGCTGGTGGTGGTGCTGGTGCTGGTTGTGGTCGTGCTGGTTGTGGTGGTGGTGGCAGTGCTGGTGACGGTGCTGTTGATATTACTGATTGTGGTGCTGGTGATGATGGTTGCTCGGATTACAGACGGCGGCTTTGGCACGGAGCCGATTCTGCGGGTCGCGGCTCATGTTGGGGCGTGTTATTGTTGTTGTTATTATTGTTGTTATTGTTGTTGTTGTCGTTGAGTGGCGGGTGCATTGCGGAGAGACCGGGACAGGGCAACACCGCGGGGAGAACAATGAGGCCACAGTGGTGGCCGAGGGAGTGGGGCGGGTAGGGCGCGCTAGTGACGTCATCAGATGCAATTTCAGAAATTCTCGCGGTGTGGTAATGAACTGTCCCCCCTCCCCTCCCCCACGCCGCCCCCGCCGGCAGTACGGGCAGTGCACGCCACGCCTGTGGCTCATGACACCGCCTGTCACGTGCTGCTCGTGCCCCTGTGTACTGCCTGTACTGCGTGTGTCTCTGTGTACTGCCTGTACTGCGTGTGTCTGTGTACTGCTCGTGTCTCTGTGTACTGCCTGTACTGCTCGTGTCTCTATGTACTGCCTCCACCACGTGTGTCTGTGTACTGCTCGTGTCTCTGTGTACTGCTCGTGTCTCTGTGTACTGCCTGTACTGCTCGTGTCTCTGTGTACTGCCTGTACTGCTCGTGTCTCTGTGTACTGCCTGTACTGCGTGTGTCTCTGTGTACTGCCTCCACCACGTGTGTCTGTGTACTGCTCGTGTCTCTGTGTACTGCTCGTGTCTCTGTGTACTGCCTGTACTGCTCGTGTCTCTATGTACTGTCTGTACTGCGAGTGTCTCTGTGTACTGTCTGCACTGCGTGTGTCTCTGTGTACTGCCTGTACTGCTCGTGTCTCTGTGTACTGTCTGTACTGCGTGTGTCTCTGTGTACTGTCTGTACTGCGTGTGTCTCTGTGTACTACATGTGTAGAGGAGTAGAGGGGAGTGGTGGCATCGTGTGCGCTGTTCGGTGCGGTGACATCACGGGACGTGGGGTCGCATGCGCTGGGCAGTGCACGTGACGTCACCCCTCCTAGGGTATTTAAGGGAGACCCCGTGACGTAAGCAGAGTCACTGGAGGAACGGGGATAGTAGAAGGGGTAAGAGGGAATCTGGGATAGTGATATGTGTTAATAAACCCTGGCGGAAGCCCCTAACTCACCTCCGTCTCCGAGTACCTCCGTCTACTGCTCAACAACTGGTGTCAGTAGTTTACACCGTCGCCAACATGTCTAAAGCGGGCGCACGGCGTAAGAACCCACCGGCACATCACTTGTAGGGTGCCGAAGGCGGAGAGGAGGCTCCAGCAGTGACCCCGGAGCCCGGGACCCCGGTGACGGTCCCCATGGAGACGAGCGGGCCGGAGCGGGAGGAGTCGGCTGCGGGGAGTGCCAGCTCACCGCCGCCGCACTCGGCCAACCGGCCCGCACTCGGGACGGGAGCAACCGTCACCCGCCAACGTTGAAACCGCCGCCGTTTTCCCAGCGACCGCTCCACCGGAAATGGCCGCCATGTTGGCTGCGACGCAATCCGCGGTGGCCATGTTGGCTCGGGAGCCGTATGCGGCCGCTGCTACGGCTGCGACGCGGCGGCCGGCGGACATTGTTGCTGCGACGCCGCAAGTCGGCACCATGGCTGCCATGGCGACCGCGACGCCGCGTCTCTCTACCGACGCGGCCGGGGTTTCTCGGCACGCCGCTCCTGCGGGACCAGCCGCCGGCGACGACGCGGCTTCACATCAAGCTGCGCCCGCCGGGGGGGCCCCGGGTAAGTACGCGTGTGCCGTCCTCGCCGGGCCGGCGAAATGGGCCGCGGGTGCTGCCGCGGCTCCACCTGTCGCCGCGCTCACGGGGCCGGCCACCGGTGATGCCGCGGCTCTGCACCTCGCCGTGCCTGCGTCCCTTGTCATGGATGATGCCGCGGCTCCGTGTTATACCGCCGCGTCTTCGGCGTGGCCCATGGAGGCCGCAACGCCGCGGTGCCTCGCTGCGTCGCGAGAGGTTGCCGCGGCTATGGCCGCTGTCCCGCACCTCGCTGCGCCGGCAGGGTGGGCCGCGGGGGCCGCAGCAGGCCCGAATTATACCGCCGCGTCTTCGGCGTGGCCCGTTGAGGCTGCAACGCCGTGGTCCCTCGCCGCGTCGCGGGATGACGCCGTGGCTTCGTACGCCGCCGCTGACAGGTGGGTCGCGAAAGCGCAGGCGCCTTCACACCTCGCTGCATCTACGGCGTGGCCCATGGGGGCCGCAACTCAGCTGCACTTCGCTGCGTCTACGGCGTGGCCCATGGGGGCCGCAACTCAGCTGCACTTCGCTGCGTCTACGGCGTGGCCCATGGGGGCCGCAACTCAGCCGCACTTCACTGCACCTACGGCGTGGCCCATGGGGGCCGCAACTCAGCCACACTTCGCTGCGCCTACGGCGTGGCCCATGGGGGCCGCAGCACCACCGCACCTTTCCGCGTCTTCGGCTTGGCCCGCGGGAGCCGCAATGCTGCCACCGCCGCACCACATCGCGTCCGCCGGGTGGCCCGCAGGTGCCGCTTGGCTTCCACACCTCGCGGCGCCGCGCGGCCAATGGCAGCGCCAATTACCCGACGTTGCGCCATTTGTCGCGCAAGGGGGCGACTGGTCGGCCTTCCAGGACCGGTTCGACGCCGCATACATGTCGGTCGGCTGGTCCATGGAGGAGGCCTTGCCGGTGCTTCCGACCTACTTGGAAGAAAGGGCTCTGCAGGCCTTCAAGTCCATCCATCCGGCCAATCGGGCTACACTCCTGGCGGCCATATCCAAATGGCCAACGTTTTTGAGCCGCCGTTCACCGCGCAGCTAAAGTTTTCATTGCGGCGGCGGGAGGAGGGGGAACTGCCACTGGCCTTCCGCTGCTCGCTCCTGGCACTGGCGCAGGCTGCATACCCTGACCTGTACGGCAGGGCACTTGATTCTATGGCCTTGGGGAAGCTGCTTGAGCTGGCAAGGGAGCTAGGAATTGCTCTGTCGATCAACAATGATCGGCAGATCACATCCTTGGCGGTTGCCGAAAACATTCAGGCGGACCACTCCCTCCGCCAACGGCCTCAGATGGCGGCATGTGCGGGGGTCCCGGCGCCGGACGGGGGGGCCACCTCTCAGGGGGTGGACACCCTCGCGGCCCTGGCGATGCCCGATCGTCGAGGAAGGGGGGCGGGTGGTCGCCGTCCGGAGCAGCAGGGGTGGCCGGGACCTTCCCGTCCGCAGGAGGCGGACACGGTGGCCTGCTTCCGCTGTGGTCAGCGGGGCCACATTGAGCGGGGCTGCCGGAATGCCCTGGGGGCCTTTGGAAAAGGGACTCCACCTTCTCCCAGACCCTCCTTGGCATCGGGTCCGGGGCCCCAGGCCCCTACCGAGTGAGGCCGACAGAGACCACCCGGTCACCGGAGGCCACGGCGGTGGGCCTGTTGCCCGCTGACGGGCCACCTGCACGGGTGGCGGACACCGCACGGGGGAGCGGGCCAGCAGCGCATACCCACTCGAGGGGGATGCGGCTCCGGTGACGACCCTGATGGCCGTTCAGCGGACCCAGCCCCTGGCGCCCGTTCGGCGCTATTCGGCGGATGAGGCCTTCGGGCTTTTGGTTTTTTTGTTGTTGTTGTGGTTGTTGTTGCTGTTCTGCTTGAGGGGCCGTGCTGCCCTAAGGTTGAGTTTTCTAGCAGCCAGTTTTACCTTCAGGCACACAAACTCGTGATTATTCGGTCTTCGGTCCGGTGTGGGGCCCCGCTTGCGGGGTGATTGCAGCCGGGTCGGCTGTTTTTTTTTCACGGGGGGGGGGGGGGGTGAAGTAGAGGAGTAGAGGGGAGTGGTGGCGTCGTGTGCTGTCACCCCTCCTAGGGTATTTAAGGGAGACCCCGTGACGTAAGCGGGGTCACTGGAGGAACGGGGATACTAGAAGGGGTAAGAGGGAACCTGGGATAGTGATACGTGTTAATAAACCCTGGCGGAAGCACCTAACTCACCTCCGTCTCCGAGTACCTCCGTCTACTACTCAACACATGCACTGCGTGTGTCTCTGTGTACTGTCTGTACTGCTCGTGTCTCTGTGTACTGCGTGCGTCTCTGTGTACTGCCTGTACTGCGTGTGTCTCTGTGTACTGCTCGTGTCTCTGTGTACTGCCTGTACTGCTCGTGTCTCTGTGTACTGCCTGTACTGCGTGTGTCTCTGTGTACTGCCTGTACCGCGTGTGTCTCTGTGTACTGCCTGTACTGCGTGTGTCTCTGTGTACTGCCTGTACTGCGTGTGTCTTTGTGTACTGCCTGTACTGCGCGTGTCTCTGTGTACTGCCTGTACTGGGTGTGTCTCTGTGTACTGTCTGTACTGCTCATGTCTCTGTGTACTGCCTGTACTGCGTGTGTCTCTGTGTACTGCCTGTACTGCGTGTGTCTTTGTGTACTGTCTGTACTGCGTGTGTCTCTGTGTACTGTCTGTACTGCTCGTGTCTCTGTGTACTGCCTGTACTGCGTGTGTCTCTGTGTACTGCCCGTACTGCTCATGTCTCTGTGTACTGTCTGTACTGCACGTGTCTCTGTGTACTGCCTGTATTGCTCGTGTTTCTGTGTACTGCCTGTACCGCGTGTGTCGCTGTGTACTGCCTGTACTGCGTGTGTATCTGTGTACTGCCTGTACTGCTCATGTCTCTGTGTACTGTCTGTACTGCACGTGTCTCTGTGTACTGCCTATACTGCTCATGTCTCTGTGTACTGCCTGTACTGCTCGTGTCTCTGTGTACTGCTTGTACTGCATGTATCTCTGTGTACTGCCTGTACTGCTCTTGGCTCTGTGTACTGTCTGTACCGCGGGTGTCTCTGTGTACTGCTCGTGTATCTGTGGGCTGTCTGTACTGCGTGTGTCACTGTGTACTGCATGTACTGCGTGTGCCTCTGTGTACTGCCTGTACTGCGTGTGTCTCTGTGTACTGCCTGTACTGCTCGTGTCTCTGTGTACTGCCTGTACTGCTCGTGTCTGTTTACTGCCTGTACTGCGTGTGTCTCTGTGTACTGCCTGTACTGCTCATGTCTCTGTGTACCGTCTGTACTGCACGTGTCTCTGTGTACTGCCTGTACTGCTCGTGTCTCTGTGTACTGCCTGTACTGCGTGTGTCTCTGTGTACTGCCTGTACTGCTCGTGTCTCTGTGTACTGCTTGTACTGCGTGTATCTCTGTGTACTGCCTGTACTGCGTGTGCCTCTGTGTACTGCCTGTACTCCGTGTGTCTCTGTGTACTGCGTGTGTCTCTGTGTACTGTCTGTACTGCGTGTGTCTCTGTGTACTGCCTGTACCCCGTGTGTCTCTGTGTACTGTCTGTACTGCGTGTGTCTCTGTGTACTGCCTGTACTGCGTGTGTCTCTGTGTACTGTCTGTACCGCGTGTGTCTCTGTGTACTGCCTGTACCGCGTGTGTATCTGTGTACTGCCTGTACTGCGTGTGTCTCTGTGTACTGTCTGTACTGCGTGTGTCTCTGTGTACTGCCTGTACCGCGTGTGTCTCTGTGTACTGTCTGTACTGCGTGTGTCTCTGTGTACTGCCTGTACTGCGTGTGTCTCTGTGTACTGTCTGTACCGCGTGTGTCTCTGTGTACTGCCTGTACCGCGTGTGTATCTGTGTACTGCCTGTACTGCGTGTGTCTCTGTGTACTGTCTGTGCTGCGTGTGTCTCTGTGTACTGTCTGTACTGCGTGTGTCTCTGTGTACTGTCTGTACCGCGTGTGTATCTGTGTACTGTCTGTACTGCTTGTGTCTCTGTGTACTGTCTGTACCGCGTGTGTCTCTGTGTACTGTCTGTACTGCGTGTGTCTCTGTGTACTGCCTATACTGCGTGTGTCTTTGTGCACTGCCTGTACTGCGTGTGTCTCTGTGTACTTCCTGTACCGCGTGTGTCTCTGTGCACTGTCTGTACTGCTCGTGTCTTTGTGTACTGTCTGTACTGCGTGTGTCTCTGTGTACTGTCTGTACTGCGTGTGTCTCTGTGCACTGTCTGTACTGCGTGTGTCTCTGTGTACTGCCTGTACTGCGTGTGTCTCTGTGCACTGTCTGTACTGCGTGTGTCTCTGTGTACTACCTGTACCACGTGTGTCTTTGTGTACTGTCTGTACTATTCGTGTCTCTGTGTACTGTCTGTACCACGTGTGTCTCTGTGTACTGCCTGTACCGCGTGTGTATCTGTGTACTGCCTGTACTGCGTGTGTCTCTGTGTACTGCCTGTACTGCTCATGTCTCTGTGTACCGTCTGTACTGCACGTGTCTCTGTGTACTGCCTGTACTGCTCGTGTCTCTGTGTACTGCCTGTACTGCGTGTGTCTCTGTGTACTGCCTGTACTGCTCGTGTCTCTGTGTACTGCTTGTACTGCGTGTATCTCTGTGTACTGCCTGTACTGCGTGTGCCTCTGTGTACTGCCTGTACTCCGTGTGTCTCTGTGTACTGCGTGTGTCTCTGTGTACTGTCTGTACTGCGTGTGTCTCTGTGTACTGCCTGTACCCCGTGTGTCTCTGTGTACTGTCTGTACTGCGTGTGTCTCTGTGTACTGCCTGTACTGCGTGTGTCTCTGTGTACTGTCTGTACCGCGTGTGTCTCTGTGTACTGCCTGTACCGCGTGTGTATCTGTGTACTGCCTGTACTGCGTGTGTCTCTGTGTACTGTCTGTACTGCGTGTGTCTCTGTGTACTGCCTGTACCGCGTGTGTCTCTGTGTACTGTCTGTACTGCGTGTGTCTCTGTGTACTGCCTGTACTGCGTGTGTCTCTGTGTACTGTCTGTACTGCGTGTGTCTCTGTGTACTGCCTGTACCGCGTGTGTATCGGTGTACTGCCTGTACTGCGTGTGTCTCTGTGTACTGTCTGTGCTGCGTGTGTCTCTGTGTACTGTCTGTACTGCGTGTGTCTCTGTGTACTGTCTGTACCGCGTGTGTATCTGTGTACTGTCTGTACTGCTTGTGTCTCTGTGTACTGTCTGTACCGCGTGTGTCTCTGTGTACTGTCTGTACTGCGTGTGTCTCTGTGTACTGCCTATACTGCGTGTGTCTTTGTGCACTGCCTGTACTGCGTGTGTCTCTGTGTACTTCCTGTACCGCGTGTGTCTCTGTGCACTGTCTGTACTGCTCGTGTCTTTGTGTACTGTCTGTACTGCGTGTGTCTCTGTGTACTGTCTGTACTGCGTGTGTCTCTGTGCACTGTCTGTACTGCGTGTGTCTCTGTGTACTGCCTGTACTGCGTGTGTCTCTGTGCACTGTCTGTACTGCGTGTGTCTCTGTGTACTACCTGTACCACGTGTGTCTTTGTGTACTGTCTGTACTGCTCGTGTCTCTGTGTACTGTCTGTACCGCGTGTGTATCTGTGTACTGCCTGTACTGCGTGTGTCTCTGTGTACTGCCTGTACTGCTCGTGTCTCTGTGTACTGCCTGTACCGCGTGTGTATCTGTGTACTGCCTGTACTGCGTGTGTCTCTGTGTACTGCCTGTACTGCTCGTGTCTCTGTGTACTGCCTGTACCGCGTGTCTCTGTGTACTGCCTGTACTGCTCGTGTCTCTGTGTACTGCCTGTACCGCGTGTGTCTCTGTATACTGCCTGTACTGCGTGTGTGTCTGTGTACTGTCTGTACCGCGTGTGTATCTGTGTACTGCCTGTACTGCGTGTGTGTCTGTGTACTGCCTGTACTGCGTGTGTCTCTGTGTACTGCCTGTACCGCGTGTATATCTGTGTACTGCCTGTACTGCTCGTGTCTCTGTGTACTGCCTGTACCGCGTGTGTATCTGTGTACTGCCTGTACTGCGTGTGTCTCTGTGTACTGTCTGTACTGCGTGTGTCTCTGTGTACTGCCTGTACCGCGTGTGTCTCTGTGTACTGTCTGTACTGCGTGTGTCTCTGTGTACTGCCTGTACTGCGTGTGTCTCTGTGTACTGTCTGTACCGCGTGTGTCTTTTTGTACTGCCTGTACCGCGTGTGTATCTGTGTACTGCCTGTACTGCGTGTGTCTCTGTGTACTGTCTGTGCTGCGTGTGTCTCTGTGTACTGTCTGTACTGCGTGTGTATCTGTGTACTGTCTGTACCGCGTGTGTATCTGTGTACTGTCTGTACTGCTTGTGTCTCTGTGTACTGTCTGTACCGCGTGTGTCTCTGTGTACTGTCTGTACTGCGTGTGTCTCTGTGTACTGCCTATACTGCGTGTGTCTTTGTGCACTGCCTGTACTGCGTGTGTCTCTGTGTACTTCCTGTACCGCGTGTGTCTCTGTGCACTGTCTGTACTGCTCGTGTCTTTGTGTACTGTCTGTACTGCGTGTGTCTCTGTGTACTGTCTGTACTGCGTGTGTCTCTGTGCACTGTCTGTACTGCGTGTGTCTCTGTGTACTGCCTGTACTGCGTGTGTCTCTGTGCACTGTCTGTACTGCGTGTGTCTCTGTGTACTATCTGTACCACGTGTGTCTTTGTGTACTGTCTGTACTGCTCGTGTCTCTGTGTACTGTCTGTACCACGTGTGTCTCTGTGTACTGCCTGTACAGCGTGTGTATCTGTGTACTGCCTGTACTGCGTGTGTCTCTGTGTACTGCCTGTACTGCTCATGTCTCTGTGTACCGTCTGTACTGCACGTGTCTCTGTGTACTGCCTGTACTGCTCGTGTCTCTGTGTACTGCCTGTACTGCGTGTGTCTCTGTGTACTGCCTGTACTGCTCGTGTCTCTGTGTACTGCTTGTACTGCGTGTATCTCTGTGTACTGCCTGTACTGCGTGTGCCTCTGTGTACTGCCTGTACTCCGTGTGTCTCTGTGTACTGCGTGTGTCTCTGTGTACTGTCTGTACTGCGTGTGTCTCTGTGTACTGCCTGTACCCCGTGTGTCTCTGTGTACTGTCTGTACTGCGTGTGTCTCTGTGTACTGCCTGTACTGCGTGTGTCTCTGTGTACTGTCTGTACCGCGTGTGTCTCTGTGTACTGCCTGTACCGCGTGTGTATCTGTGTACTGCCTGTACTGCGTGTGTCTCTGTGTACTGTCTGTACTGCTTGTGTCTCTGTGTACTGCCTGTACCGCGTGTGTCTCTGTGTACTGTCTGTACTGCGTGTGTCTCTGTGTACTGCCTGTACTGCGTGTGTCTCTGTGTACTGTCTGTACCGCGTGTGTCTCTGTGTACTGCCTGTACCGCGTGTGTATCTGTGTACTGCCTGTACTGCGTGTGTCTCTGTGTACTGTCTGTGCTGCGTGTGTCTCTGTGTACTGTCTGTACTGCGTGTGTCTCTGTGTACTGTCTGTACCGCGTGTGTATCTGTGTACTGTCTGTACTGCTTGTGTCTCTGTGTACTGTCTGTACCGCGTGTGTCTCTGTGTACTGTCTGTACTGCGTTTGTCTCTGTGTACTGCCTATACTGCGTGTGTCTTTGTGCACTGCCTGTACTGCGTGTGTCTCTGTGTACTTCCTGTACCGCGTGTGTCTCTGTGCACTGTCTGTACTGCTCGTGTTTTTGTGTACTGTCTGTACTGCGTGTGTCTCTGTGTACTGTCTGTACTGCGTGTGTCTCTGTGCACTGTCTGTACTGCGTGTGTCTCTGTGTACTGCCTGTACTGCGTGTGTCTCTGTGCACTGTCTGTACTGCGTGTGTCTCTGTGTACTACCTGTACCACGTGTGTCTTTGTGTACTGTCTGTACTGCTCGTGTCTCTGTGTACTGTCTGTACCACGTGTGTCTCTGTGTACTGCCTGTACCGCGTGTGTATCTGTGTACTGCCTGTACTGCGTGTGTCTCTGTGTACTGCCTGTACTGCTCGTGTCTCTGTGTACTGCCTGTACCGCGTGTCTCTGTGTACTGCCTGTACTGCTCGTGTCTCTGTGTACTGCCTGTACCGCGTGTGTCTCTGTGTACTGCCTGTACTGCGTGTGTGTCTGTGTACTGTCTGTACCGCGTGTGTATCTGTGTACTGCCTGTACCGCGTGTATATCTGTGTACTGCCTGTACTGCTCGTGTCTCTGTGTACTGCCTGTACCGCGTGTGTATCTGTGTACTGCCTGTACTGCGTATGTGTCTGTGTACTGCCTGTACCGCGTGTGTATCTGTGTACTGCCTGTACTGCGTGTGTATCTGTGTACGGCCTGTACTGCGTGTGTATCTGTGTACTGCCTGTACCGCGTGTGTATCTGTGTACTGCCTGTACCGCGTGTGCATCTGTGTACTGCCTGTACCGCATGTGTATCTGTGTACTGCCTGTACTGCGTGTGTATCTGTGTACTGCCTGTACTGCCTGTGTCTCTGTGTACTGCCTGTACCGCCTGTGTCTCTGTGTACTGTCTGTACTGCGTGTGTCTCTGTGTACTGCCTGTACTCCGTGTGTATCTGTGTACTGCCTGTACTGCGTGTGTGTCTGTGTACTGCCTGTACTGCGTGTGTATCTGTGTACTGCCTGTACTGCGTGTGTATCTGTGTACTGCCTGTACCGCGTGTGTATCTGTGTACTGCCTGTACCGCGTGTGTATCTGTGTACTGCCTGTACCGCGTGTGTATCTGTGTACTGCCTGTACCGCGTGTGTATCTGTGTACTGCCTGTACTGCGTGTGTATCTGTGTACTGCCTGTACTGCGTGTGTATCTGTGTACTGCCTGTACCGCGTGTGTATCTGTGTACTGCCTGTACCGCGTGTGTATCTGTGTACTGCCTGTACCGCGTGTGTATCTGTGTACTGCCTGTACCGCGTGTGTATCTGTGTACTGCCTGTACCGCGTGTGTATCTGTGTACTGCCTGTACCGCGTGTGTATCTGTGTACTGCCTGTAGTGCGTGTGTATCTGTGTACTGCCTGTACTGCCTGTGTCTCTGTGTACTGCCTGTACCGCCTGTGTCTCTGTGTACTGTCTGTACTGCGTGTGTCTCTGTGTACTGTCTGTACTGCGTGTGTCTCTGTGTACTGCCTGTACTCCGTGTGTGTCTGTGTACTGCCTGTACTGCTCGTGTCTCTGTGTACTGTCTTTACCGCGTGTGTCTCTGTGTACTGTCTGTACCACGTGTGTCTCTGTGTACTGCCTGTACCGCCTGTGTCTCTGTGTACTGTCTGTACTGCGTCTGTCTCTGTGTACTGCCTGTACTCCGTGTGTCTCTGTGTACTGCCTGTACTGCTCGTGTCTCTGTGTACTGTCTGTACTGCTCGTGTCTCTGTGTACTGCCTGTACTTTGAAGCAGTAATGTAGCGGTTAGTGCGCTTCGCGACGAACCTGGCTTCCCGAGTTCGATTGCCGCTCACGGCCAACACTATTGACAATTAATCGAACCGGTCCCGGTTCAAATGATTGTGTCAGCCTTAAAGTAAGACCTGGTGCGGTGGGTAAAATATCAGCACTGGGGAGACAAAGGCGGCCGGGCGTGGTGTTGGCCACCCACCCCTTCGTGTGCCGCGCCGACCTTGATAGGTGATTGCTAACAGCACTTAACCCAACAGTCTGTGAAGGCTACACGGGGGGTATTTATCTTTGTTTCCCTTTACTGCTCGTGTCGCTGCGTACTGCCTGAACTTGCGCGTCTCTGTTTTATTGCCCGCACTGCTCGTACCTGCAGTCTGTGCCACAGTACACGCACCACACACCACAGTACACACTCCACACACGCCACACACACCACACACACACACCACGCACACACCGTACACGCCACACACCCCACACACACGCCACACACACACACCACACACGCCACGCACACACCACAGTACAACAACCGCTATTCTTCGCTAAGTGACACCGATGATGCCAGTCATCGGTAAGTCCACTCAGCTCCACGTCCTCCTGTACCCCATCAGTCCATCTCTTCTCTAGCCGGTGCCGCGCCTATTCAGTCCCCTCCATCCGGCCGAACAAAAGCTTTTAGGCATGCGGTGGCTGGGCATGCGGGCTACATGACCAAGCCAACACTGCCCTGCCTGCAGGAGGAGCTCACCGATGTCCAGATCTTTTGAGGTTTTGTGAGCTCGTTACACAATCCAGCCTGGTTAAATCCGGGATGGATCGGAGGCAGGCCATCCTGAAGAGAGGGCATGACCGTGGCCGAGAAGACTCGAAGCTTCGTGTGGAGCGACAGACCAGGTAGCTTCCACACAGCGTTATGCAGCCAATGAAAATAATGCCGCTCGACTCATTTGGAGTGAGACCTCTTCTGTCAAACCGGAGCTGGTCTTAAGCACACTGACCAGGTATGGAAACCTCCACAACTGCCACATCACCAATGGGGAGGTGAGGGGTGGAGTGTTTGATGGCACAAAATATCCAGGCAGGTGCTTATTTTTGGTGGGGTTGATGGTAAGGCCCCACCTCTTAGTGGCACGCTCGAGGTCTCCAACTCCTTCTTTGAGTGAGCGACAATCCCCAGATCATAACATGGTTAACACCCGGGCATCGATCAACATTCCATGGAGATTCCTCCAGTACAGCCATCGAAGGTTTCTCGGACTAGGTGGTCAAAAAATGCTAAATAATGTGGGAACCAGAGGACATCCCTGTCGCACCCCAAGGTGAACAGTAAATGGTTCCGACTCCCGGCCACGTAGCTTTACACGGGCCTGCCCACCATCATGAAGGGACACCGAAAGCACGAAGAACAACCCAGAGCCCAGCCCTATTTGTGGTATCATAGGCCTTGACCATGTCAATAAAGCAGACATGTAGGTCCTGTTGGAATTCCTTACACCTCTGTTGTAGCAAACGGACAGAAAATATGGCGTCTGTGCAGGACCGCCCTGGCCTGAACCCGCATTAGGGCTCCGCAAGCCTCTCCTCAGCTTACCTGGCAAGGCGATGTTGAATAATCCTTGCCAGGACCTTTCCCGGCACACTGAGGAGGGAGACGCCCCTGTAGTTGTTACAGTCTGTGCGGTCCCCCTTCTTATAGAGGGGAACCACCAGGGCATCCTTCCAATGCTGCAGAAGCCGTCCAGCGGTCCAGACTGTTGTTATGACGTCATATAGGGCAGTCTGCGCACAAACGCCACGATTCCTCAGCATTTCGCTTGGGACATCATTTCTACCCGGCGCCTTTCATGGCCTCAAGACTCTGGATCACCTTCCGTGCTTCCTCAACAGATGGCATTTCAGCCCGCCACTCACAGGGGGTGACCTCTTCCTCCAATATTTGAACCACCGCAGCCTCAGCAGGTTCATCCTGACTTTGCCCCATGATGTTTGCCAGGCTGAGGGATTTCCCCTTCCCCAAGACGTCACAAAAATGCTCAGCAAATCTGCAAACCTGTACCTGGGGTCGGAGATTGGATCACCTTTCTTTGCCCTAAGGATGATAATAGGTGTGGCGCTGCAAGTACCTTTTTTGATGGAGTTAAGGAGTGATTTTTTTATCACGGGCTACACTGAGGCAGACTGCATCTCCTCAGCAACCCGCGATCACCACCCATGCTTGCAGCGCCTCACGGCTCTCCGAACCTCCGAGCGAAGGCTAAAGTAAGCTTCCTCATTCTCTGACGTGATGCTGTAGACGATGAAAGATGAGAGTGGGCCTGTCGCTTTTTCTCAGCCAGCCAGAACACCTCCGTCAGCCAGGGTCTCTGGGCAGGTTTGGACCGTGTACCCAAAACAACCATTGTAGTTACATGAACCACGGTCCTAAACCTCGCCAATTTCCCCTTGGCATCAGGAGGAGGGGAGCGATGCCAACCCCAGCTGCAAGGGATGGTGAAATTCTCGCTTGAAACTTTCATCAGCAGCTAAGACCAGGCCACTGTGGGTTGTAATGGGATCCTAGATGGACACCCACCACCGGAGTGGAAGAATGGCAGGCGCATCTTACGGATGACAAGCCGATGGTCAGTGGGCAGATCAGCTCCACAGTCGGTCCTGGTGTCAAGGAAATTAGCACGCATCCGCCATACACACACCACAGTGCACACACTACACACGCCACGCACACCACAGCACACACACCACAAACACCATAATACACGCACCACAGTACACACCACAGTAAACACGCCACACACATCCAACAGTACACACGCCACAGTACATACCACACACACCCCACACACATCACGCACATCACAGTACACACCCCCACACACACCACACACGCCACAGTACATACCACGCACACCACACACAACACACACCACACACACCACACACACCCCACACACACCACACACAACACACACACACACCCCACACACACCACACACAACACACATCACACACGCCACAGTACACGCCACATACACGCCACACACACCACAGCACACACCCCACACACAACACACACGCCCATCACACCACACACATCACAGTACACACATCACACCACAGTACGCACACCACACACGCCACAGTACACACACACACCACACACGCCACACACACACCACACACCACACACACCACACACACCCCACACACACCACACACACCACACACCACACACACCACATACACACCACACACACCACACACACACACACCACACACACACCCCACACACACCACACACCACAGTACACACCCCACACACACCACACACACGCCACACACCCCACACACACCCCACACACCACACACATCACCACACACACCGCACACACACAACACACACACACCACACACACAACACACACACCACACACACACCACACACACCACAAACACACCACACACACCACACACATCACCACACACACCCCACACACACAACACACACACCACACACACACCACACACACCACAAACACACCACACACACCGCACACACACAACACACACACACCACACACACACAACACACACCCCACACACCACACACACACCACACACCCCACTCCCCACACACACCCCACACACAATACACACACCACACAAACCCCACACACCACAGTACACACGCCATACACCCCACACCCCACAGTACACACCACACACACCACACACACCACACACACCCCACACCCCACAGTACACACCACACACACCACACACACACCACACACACACACCACACACACCACACACACCACACACACACCACACACCACACACACCACAGTACATACAACACACCCCACACACACACCAAACACACCACACACACCCCACACACACCCCACACACACCACACACACCCCACACACCCCACACACACCCCACACACACCACACACACCCCACACACCCCACACACGCCCCACACACACCCCACACACACCACACACACCCCACACACACCACAAACACACCACACACACCACACACATCACCACACACACCCCACACACACAACACACACACACCACACACACACCACAAACACACCACACACACCACACACACCGCACACACACAACACACACACACCACACACACACAACACACACCCCACACACCACAGACACACCACACACCCCACTCCCCACACACACCCCACACACAATACACACACCACACAAACCCCACACACTACAGTACACACGACATACACCCCACACCCCACAGTACACACCACACACACCACACACACCACACACACACACCACACACACCACACACACCCCACACACACCACACACACCACACACACCCCACACCCCACAGTACACACCACACACACACCACACACACACACCACACACACACCACACACACCACACACACCACACACACCCCACACACACCACAGTACACACCACGCACCCCACACACACACCACACACACCACACACACCCCACACACACCACACACACCCCACACACACCCACACACACCCCACACACACCCCACACACACACCCCACACACCCCCCACACACCCCACACACACCCCACACACACCCCACACACCCCACACACCCCACACACACCCCACACACTCCACACACACCCCACACACACCACAGTACACACCACACACACCCCACACACACCCCACACACCCCACACACACCCCACACACACCACACACACCCCACACACCCCACACACACCACACACACACCACAGTACACATCCCACACACCCCCCACACCCCACACACCCCACACACACCCCACACACACCACACACACACCACAGTACACACCCCACACACCCCACACACACCCCACACACACCACACACACCCCACACACACCACAGTACACACCACACACACCCCACACACACCCCACACACACACCCCACACACACCCCACACACCCCCCCCACACCCCACACACACCCCACACACCCCACACACACCCCACACACACCACACACACCCCACACACACCACAGTACACACCACACACACCCCACACACACCCCACACACCCCACACACACCCCACACACACCCCACACACACCACACACACCCCACACACCCCACACACACCACACACACACCACAGTACACATCCCACACACCCCACACACCCCACATACCCCACACACACCCCACACACACCACACACACACCACAGTACACACCCCACACACCCCACACACACCCCACACACACCACACACACCCCACACACACCACAGTACACACCACACACACCCCACACACACCCCACACACACACCCCACACACACCCCACACACCCCACACACACCCCACACACACCCCACACACCCCACACACCCCACACACACCCCACACACACCACACACACCCCACACACACCACAGTACACACCACACACACCCCACACACACCCCACACACCCCACACACACCCCACACACACCCCACACACCCCACACACACCCCACACACACCACACACACACCACAGTACACATCCCACACACACCGCACCAGAGCGAGAGGCTCGCCACTGGAAGGGTATGAGTTCAACTCCTCTCTGTCGGTCGAGAAGGGGATGGACTCAGCTCATCATCCCCTCTCCCCGCCCAGACGCAATCACATAAGTGTCTCGTGTGTGGTGCTAGTCAACCGTGGTTGTCCTGTGTATAGACTCGGCCCCGCCATAGGAACGTGAAACTCCCACCACTTATCTCAGCGGGCCTGTAAACGGCACGGCCCGGCGCACCACACACACCGCACACACACAACACACACACACCACACACACAACACACACACACACACCACACACAGACCACACACACCACAAACACACCACACACACCACACACATCACCACACACACACCACACACACACAACACACACCCCACACACCACACACACACCACACACCCCACTCCCCACACACACCCCACACACAATACACACACCACACAAACCCCACACACTACAGTACACACGCCATACACCCCACACCCCACAGTACACACCACACACACCACACACACACACCACACACACCACACACACCCCACACACACCACACACACCACACACACCCCACACCCCACAGTACACACCACACACACACCACACACACACACCACACACACCACACACACCACACACACACCACACACACCACACACACCCCACACACACCACAGTACACACCACACACCCCACACACACACCACACACACCACACACACCCCACACACACCACACACACCACACACACACCCCACACACACCACACACACCCCACACACACCCCACACACCCCACACACACCCCACACACACACCCCACACACACCCCACACACCCCACACACACCCCACACACCCCACACACCCCACACACCCCACACACACCCCACACACCCCACACACACCCCACACACACCACAGTACACACCACACACACCCCACACACACCCCACACACACCCCACACACACCCCACACACACCACACACACCCCACACACACCCCACACACCCCACACACACCCCACACACACCACACACACACCACAGTACACATCCCACACACCCCACACACCCCACACGCCCCACACACACCCCACACACACCACACACACACCACAGTACACACCCCACACACCCCACACACACCCCACACACACCAGACACACCCCACACACACCACAGTACACACCACACACACCCCACACACACCCCACACACCCCACACACACCCCACACACACCACACACACCCCACACACACCACACACACACCACAGTACACATCCCACACACACCGCACCAGAGCGAGAGGCTCGCCACTGGAAGGGTATGAGTTCAACTCCTCTATGTCGGTCGAGAAGGGGATGGACTCAGCTCATCATCCCCTTTCTCCGCCCAGACGCAATCACATAAGTGCCTCGTGTGTGGTGTTAGTCAACCGTGGTTGTCCTGTGTATAGACTCGGCCCCGCCATAGGAACGTGAAATTCCCACCACTTATCTCAGCGGGCCTGTAAACGGCACGGCCCGGCGCACTCCGAGCCGCGTCCGCTGTGCCCACTATCAACTCCCCGCCCCCCCCCCCCCCCCCCCCTCAATCTCTCTGTGTGCTTCTTCCCAGGAAACCGCTCGACTTCGGAATAATGCACTTCCATCATCCGTGTCTCCCACCCCCCAACGCGCCCAACCCAATCGCGTATCGTGTCAATAACAACCATCTCGTCCGATACAGGGAACGCGCTACGCGCCCTGCCTCCTACAACTTTGCGCGTGTACGTTGAACTTTATTTCGCAACGCACGTAGCCAGCCGTGCTCATCGCAGGTGCGGTGGGGAGGACAACGACGTTGATGACAGTGCTGATTGTTGCCGGCCTCTGGGCCTGCGCTCAGCAACTGTGAAATGAACCCCGATATTGTTTGTTCAACTTCCTCAGCGAGTGACGATCTCGCCCGAGGCGAGCGCTCTCGTGGACACGCACGAGCGCGGGCGGTGCGCACGCACGCCCGCCGGCTCCCTGTGTGTCCTGCCGGGATTCACCGGCGCTAACATCATCATCATGTGGAGTTGACGATGCGAGTCACGCAGACGGATCTGAGGTCACTCCCCGGGGTCCCCGCCTCGCAGGGAGGTCTTAAACCACCTCTGGGACCACCGCCACCCCTCGCGAGGGTTCGATCTCTCACTGGAACCAATTCCACTCGGGCCCCCTCCCGCCGGTGGGGAGGGGGGGCTGCGGGGGGGGGCTGCGGGGGGGGGCTGCTCTCACCGCGGCGATGTTCAGCAGCTCGTCCATGTTCACGCACGAGTTGTTGCGCAAGAACACGGCCAAATGCTGCTGCACCAAGTCTCGGGACCGCACCTCCTCGGGCGCCTCGACGGCCGCGAACACCGCGACCCCCACGAGCAGGAAGCCCGCGTAGCCCAAGACGAGCAGCCCCGTGCACACGAGGCCCCGGGGCCGACGGCTCGCCACCTCCACTCTGGCGCGGACACCCTCTCGGGCCCTGGAGCGCACCTGGCGGGCTCCTTCTCGCAGCTGCTTTGTGCGTTCAGAGGTCATCTCGCTGTGTGTGTGTGTTTGTGTCCCGCCGTGTGGCTCCGTCGCGACCCTGGGCCCGAATTAATGCGGCGGGTGCGGCTCCATCTCGTGAGCCCTCCCCACGCGAGCGTCACGCAGCGAGGTGGGGCCCCCACAGAGTCCGCCCCGAGCCCCGGAGACCACGGCGGTCTGAACGAGACTCAAGATGCCAGGTCGTGCCAAATCCCTCCCATGACTCTGGCAATAATTTCTGGGAGATCTCTCCGTTTGGCTTCTACCATCGCCGTCTTCCAGGATCTTTTCCCAGGTCCCCTCTTTCTCTCCACAACAAACCCATCTGTGGACCCACCCTGGGGGGTCGGGTCTCTGGGGGGTCCGGTCCCTGTAATCTGTCGCTGTGAGAAGCCACGATCGCCACGTGCCCGCAACCTCGGCTGCAAGCGCCGCGTCGTCAGCGATGCTGCCATTTATCTGTGCATTAAAGGTGCAATGAGGATCACAAGGCTCGTTTTAAAGAGGGTGCTGCTTCATTGGGATGGTTAGTCATGAACTCTGGAGAGAGCCCGGAGAGAACCCAGCGCCGCGGGCAAACGAGGTGACGCTCAAAGATCGGCACGCGTGGATTCAACAATTCAGTGCTCTCCTGCCATATCCCGGCAACCACCTCTCCGCTCAGGCCCACATCACGTGGCATTCCCAGACAGCGTCCCATCCAAGTGCTAACCAGGTGAAACATCTGCTTAGCTTGCGGCAAAGAAGATTTGACCGGTGCTAGAACCCAGAGCTAAACTCGGTTTACGAACCAGCGACGCAGCGAGAGACTGCTGACGTGTCAATCTGTGCCCGCTCGAGAATGCCCCCCCCCCCCCCACACTTATGGAACTGATGCCCCCCACCCCCAAGGGACATGTGAAACCTCAACCCCGACCCCCCGTACAGGCAGTTGTTGCGCCACGGCACGGGCGTTAATTGGCTGTCTATAGCGCGGCGTGACCGTGAGATGCTCAGCTGCAGACAGCAGAGGGAGACAGAGCTACAGACAGCAGAGGGAGGCAGAGCCGCGGCGGCGACGAGGCAGGTGGAGCCCGACTTGAGCGGGCGACAGTCTGCGAATCTGTGTGTGGGTGTGTACACGCGCGCGTGTTTGTGTACACGCGTGTGTATGTACACACGTGTGTGTGTATACGCGTGTGCGTGTGAGTGTATACGCGTGTGTGTGTGTACACGCGTGTATGTGTGTGTACACGCGCGCGTGTGTGTGTGTGTGTACACACGCACGCGCGTGTGTGTACGCGCGTGTGCGTGTGAGTGTACACGCGCGTGCGTGTGTACACGCGCACACGCGTGCGTGTGTACCATGTACAGTACGTGGGGAGCGGTGGTGCAGTGGTTAGCCCACTGCGCGAACGATTATTTGAACCAGTCCATTGGTCTCCCCCTAGGTCGACTCAGCCTCAAGTTAGTACCTGATGCGGTATGTAAACATCGCCACTGGGGAAAACGAAGGCAGCCGCCCGTGGTGCTGGCCACCCACCCCTCGTGTGCAGGTCGTCGCTAACAGCACGTGTGTGTGTGTACCATGTCCATGGGGAGCGGTGGTGCAGTGGTTAGCGCACTGCGCGACGAACGCAGCAACCCGAATTCGATGCCCGCTCACCGCCAACATCAATGACGAATATTTACACCGGTCCTGAACCTCACCTAGGTAGACTCGGCCTTAAAGTAACACCTGGAACAGTCTGAAAACATGAACACTGGGAAGTCAAAGGCGGCCGGGCATGGTTCTGGCCACACTGCCCCCTCGTGTGCCATTCCAGCCTTTACAGGTTCCCGCTCACAGCAGTCTATATAGGTTAGATGTGGGGAATATTTGTTTTTGTAAGTTAGTCCCTGTCTCAGTGTGTGTGGCTGGCTGTCTGTATCCGTCAATCTCTGGGTGTCCTTATCTGTCAGGCCTATGCGCCTCTGTGAGTCGGTGCATGACTATCTCTGTGTGTGCAGTGTGGGGTCTGTCTGTGGGAATCTGTGCATCCGTGTGTTTGTGTGAGCCTGTGTGGTGTCTGCATCTGTGAATGTCTGTGTGTTTATCTCTGTCCGCGTCCCATTGTCTGTCCAATCGGTGAGCTCCTCCGGCAGGCAAGGCTGCGTTGGCTGGGTCACGTAGCCCGCATGCCCAGCCACCGCATGCCCAGGTAGCTTCTGTTTTTGCCGGATCGAGGGGGCTAAACGGGAGCGGCATGGGCTGGAGAAGAAATGGAGTGATGTGGTACAGGAGGACGTGGAGCTGAGTGGACTTTCCGATGACTGGTACCAGCGGTGTCAAGATCGGCCTCTGTGGAGGAGGTTCGTGAAGGACGCTACTGGGCAGTTGGAGGCAGTCGCCCTCCAACAACAACAGAGGGCGGAGGAGCGACGCTCACAACAACGAGTAGCGCCAGGTGGCTAAAGCACAGCAAGTTGGCACAGTAGGGGGCATCGGTGGTGCATCAGCCAGTCATCTCGGTCATCTCAGTCAGTCGACCCGTGGCACCTGGGTCTGCCCCGTGACCTCCTGCCAGCGGGCGTTCGAAACTTCACGTGGCCTCAAGGTGCACATGGCCTGGCACAAGCGTCGTGGTGACGTCACCGCCACTTAGTGGCGAATGGCGGTTGTTGTGTGTATGTGTCGCTGTGTGTGTGTGGCTGTCTGTGTGTGGCTGTGTGTGTGTGTGGCTGTGTGTGTGTGTGGCTGTGTGTGTGTGTGGCTGTGTGTGTGTGTGGCTGTGTGTGTGTGTGGCTGTGTGTGTGTGTGGCTGTGTGTGTGTGGCTGCGTGTATGTGTGGCTGTGTGTGTGTGGGTAGCGGTAGTGTAGCGGTTAGCGCGCTGCGCTACAAACCTGGCGACCAGTGTTCGATTCCCGCTCACGGCCAACATCAGTGACGTTTATCTGCACCTGTCCTGGGTCTCCCCTAGGTCGACTCAGCCTCAAATGAGTACCTCGCCACTAGGGAGACAAAGGCGGCCGGGCGTGGTGTTGGCCACCCACCCCCTCGTGTGCCGTGCCAGCCTTTATTTATAGGTGTTCGCTAACGGCACTTGACCCTACAGCCTGTTAAGGCTATACGGGGGATCTTTGTCTGTGTGTGTGTCTGTATCTTTCAGTCTCAGGACTGCAGCTCGGAATGCTGTTCCGCCTTCCTGTTCCCCTTCCACAGCCCCCACCCCTCCACCCCCTCCCCCATGTCCCCCCTCCCTGCCGCCTGCGCATCGCCAACTTCACTTCGCTCCGAGGCGGCGACGCAGCCTCCGCTCCTCTCTCTGCAGGTGAGGCCTAAAACTCGCTCACCTGTCTCCTCGCTCACCTGTCCCCCTCGCTCACCTGTCCCCCTCGCTCACCTGTCCCCCCTCCCTCCAGTACAGGTGAGGCCTAAACCCTATTACCTGACCCCCTCGCTCACCTGTCCCCCTCTCTCATCTGACCCCCTCGCTTATCTGCCTCCTCTCCCTCCAGTACAGGTGAGGCCTAAAGCTCGCTCACCTGTCCCCCTCGCTCACCTGTCCTCCTCGCTCACCTGTCCCCCCTCCCTCCAGTACAGGTGAGGCCTAAACCCTATTACCTGTCCATCTTGCTCACCTGCCTCCTGTCTTACCAATACAGGTGAGGCCTCACCTACCTTACCTGCCTCCTCGCTCACCAGTACAGGTGAGACCTCTACACCCTCAACCGTGCTGGTGTGTGTAACCCGTGCTGGTGTGTGTAACCCGTGCTGGTGTGTGTAACCCGTGCTGGTGTGTGTGACCCGTGCTGGTGTGTGTAACCCGTGCTGGTGTGTGTAACCCGTGCTGGTGTGTGTGGCCCGTGCTGGTGTGTGTGGCCCGTGCTGGTGTGTGTGGCCCGTGCTGGTGTGTGTATCCCGTGCTGGTGTGTGTGACCCGTGCTGGTGTGTGTGGCCCGTGCTGGTGTGTGTGGCCCGTGCTGGTGTGTGTGGCCCGTGCTGGTGTGTGTGGCCCGTGCTGGTGTGTATCCCGTGCTGGTGTGTGTAACCCGTGCTGGTGTGTGTATCCCGTGCTGGTGTGTGTGGCCCGTGCTGGTGTGTGTGACCCGTGCTGGTGTGTATCCCGTGCTGGTGTGTGTATCCCGTGCTGGTGTGTGTGGCCCGTGCTGGTGTGTGTGGCCCGTGCTGGTGTGTGTGGCCCGTGCTGGTGTGTGTGGCCCGTGCTGGTGTGTGTATCCCGTGCTGGTGTGTGTGACCCGTGCTGGTGTGTGTAACCCGTGCTGGTGTGTGTGACCCGTGCTGGTGTGTGTAACCCGTGCTGGTGTGTGTCACCCGTGCTGGTGTGTGGCCCGTGCTGGTGTGTGTGGCCCGTGCTGGTGTGTGTATCCCGTGCTGGTGTGTGTATCCCGTGCTGGTGTGTGTGGCCCGTGCTGGTGTGTGTAACCCGTGCTGGTGTGTGTGGCCCGTGCTGGTGTGTGTGGCCCGTGCTGGTGTGTGTGGCCCGTGCTGGTGTGTGTATCCCGTGCTGGTGTGTGTATCCCGTGCTGGTGTGTGTGGCCCGTGCTGGTGTGTGTGACCCGTGCTGGTGTGTGTGGCCCGTGCTGGTGTGTGTGGCCCGTGCTGGTGTGTGTGGCCCGTGCTGGTGTGTGTGGCCCGTGCTGGTGTGTGTGACCCGTGCTGGTGTGTGTAACCCGTGCTGGTGTGTGTGGCCCGTGCTGGTGTGTGTATCCCGTGCTGGTGTGTGTATCCCGTGCTGGTGTGTGTGGCCCGTGCTGGTGTGTGTGACCCGTGCTGGTGTGTGTAACCCGTGCTGGTGTGTGTGGCCCGTGCTGGTGTGTGTGGCCCGTGCTGGTGTGTGTGGCCCGTGCTGGTGTGTGTGGCCCGTGCTGGTGTGTGTATCCCGTGCTGGTGTGTGTATCCCGTGCTGGTGTGTGTGACCCGTGCTGGTGTGTGTGGCCCGTGCTGGTGTGTGTATCCCGTGCTGGTGTGTGTGACCCGTGCTGGTGTGTGTATCCCGTGCTGGTGTGTGTATCCCGTGCTGGTGTGTGTATCCCGTGCTGGTGTGTGTGGCCCGTGCTGGTGTGTGTGGCCCGTGCTGGTGTGTGTGACCCGTGCTGGTGTGTGTGGCCCGTGCTGGTGTGTGTATCCTGTGCTGGTGTGTGTGGCCCGTGCTGGTGTGTGTGGCCCGTGCTGGTGTGTGTGACCCGTGCTGGTGTGTGTGGCCCGTGCTGGTGTGTGTGACCCGTGCTGGTGTGTGTGACCCGTGCTGGTGTGTGTGGCCCGTGCTGGTGTGTGTGGCCCGTGCTGGTGTGTGTGGCCCGTGCTGGTGTGTGTGACCCGTGCTGGTGTGTGTGGCCCGTGCTGGTGTGTGTGGCCCGTGCTGGTGTGTGTGGCCCGTACTGGTGTGTGTGGCCCGTGCTGGTGTGTGTGACCCGTGCTGGTGTGTGTGGCCCGTGCTGGTGTGTGTAACCCTTGCTGGTGTGTGTGACCCGTGCTGGTGTGTGTGGCCCGTGCTGGTGTGTGTATCCTGTGCTGGTGTGTGTGGCCCGTGCTGGTGTGTGACCCGTGCTGGTGTGTGTGGCCCGTGCTGGTGTGTGTGACCCGTGCTGGTGTGTGTGGCCCGTGCTGGTGTGTGTGACCCGTGCTGGTGTGTGTATCCTGTGCTGGTGTGTGTGGCCCGTGCTGGTGTGTGTGACCCGTGCTGGTGTGTGTGACCCGTGCTGGTGTGTGTATCCCGTGCTGGTGTGTGACCCGTGCTGGTGTGTGTGACCCGTGCTGGTGTGTGTGGCCCGTGCTGGTGTGTGTGGCCCGTGCTGGTGTGTGTATCCCGTGCTGGTGTGTGTCACCCGTGCTGGTGTGTGTATCCCGTGCTGGTGTGTGTCACCCGTGCTGGTGTATGTATCCCGTGCTGGTGTGTGTATCCCGTGCTGGTGTGTGTCACCCGTGCTGGTGTGTGTATCCCGTGCTGGTGTGTGTGACCCGTGCTGGTGTGTGTGGCCCGTGCTGGTGTGTGACCCGTGCTGGTGTGTGTGGCCCGTGCTGGTGTGTGTGACCCGTGCTGGTGTGTGTATCCTGTGCTGGTGTGTGTGGCCCGTGCTGGTGTGTGTATCCCGTGCTGGTGTGTGACCCGTGCTGGTGTGTGTGACCCGTGCTGGTGTGTGTGGCCCGTGCTGGTGTGTGTGGCCCGTGCTGGTGTGTGTATCCCGTGCTGGTGTGTGTCACCCGTGCTGGTGTGTGTGGCCCGTGCTGGTGTGTGTGGCCCGTGCTGGTGTGTGTATCCCGTGCTGGTGTGTGACCCGTGCTGGTGTGTGTGGCCCGTGCTGGTGTGTGTATCCCGTGCTGGTGTGTGTCACCCGTGCTGGTGTGTGTATCCCGTGCTGGTGTGTGTGACCCGTGCTGGTGTGTGTGGCCCGTGCTGGTGTGTGTGGCCCGTGCTGGTGTGTGTGACCCGTGCTGGTGTGTGTATCCCGTGCTGGTGTGTGTATCCCGTGCTGGTGTATGTATCCCGTGCTGGTGTGTGTCACCCGTGCTGGTGTGTGTATCCCGTGCTGGTGTGTGTGACCCGTGCTGGTGTGTGTGGCCCGTGCTGGTGTGTGTGGCCCGTGCTGGTGTGTGTGACCCGTGCTGGTGTGTGTGACCCGTGCTGGTGTGTGTGGCCCGTGCTGGTGTGTGACCCGTGCTGGTGTGTGTGGCCCGTGCTGGTGTGTGTGACCCGTGCTGGTGTGTGTGACCCGTGCTGGTGTGTGTGACCCGTGCTGGTGTGTGTAACCCGTGCTGGTGTGTGTAACCCGTGCTGGTGTGTGTGACCCGTGCTGGTGTGTGTGACCCGTGCTGGTGTGTCACCCGTGCTGGTGTGTGTAACCCGTGCTGGTGTGTGTCACCCGTGCTGGTGTGTGTATCCCGTGCTGGTGTGTGACCCGTGCTGGTGTGTGTGACCCGTGCTGGTGTGTGTAACCCGTGCTGGTGTGTGTAACCCGTGCTGGTGTGTGTCACCCGTGCTGGTGTGTGTATCCCGTGCTGGTGTGTGACCCGTGCTGGTGTGTGTGACCCGTGCTGGTGTGTGTGACCCGTGCTGGTGTGTCACCCGTGCTGGTGTGTGTGACCCGTGCTGGTGTGTGACCCGTGCTGGTGTGTGTGACCCGTGCTGGTGTGTGACCCGTGCTGGTGTGTGTGGCCCGTGCTGGTGTGTGTGACCCGTGCTGGTGTGTGTGACCCGTGCTGGTGTGTGTGACCCGTGCTGGTGTGTGTGACCCGTGCTGGTGTGTGTAACCCGTGCTGGTGTGTGTGACCCGTGCTGGTGTGTGTGACCCGTGCTGGTGTGTCACCCGTGCTGGTGTGTGTGACCCGTGCTGGTGTGTGACCCGTGCTGGTGTTTGTGGCCCGTGCTGGTGTGTGTGGCCCGTGCTGGTGTGTGACCCGTGCTGGTGTGTGTGGCCCGTGCTGGTGTGTGTGACCCGTGCTGGTGTGTGACCCGTGCTGGTGTGTGTGGCCCGTGCTGGTGTGTGTGACCCGTGCTGGTGTGTGTATCCCGTGCTGGTGTGTGTATCCCGTGCTGGTGTGTGTGACCCGTGCTGGTGTGTATCCCGTGCTGGTGTGTGTGGCCCGTGCTGGTGTGTGTTTCCCGTGCTGGTGTGTGTATCCCGTGCTGGTGTGTGTATCCCGTGCTGGTGTGTGTGGCCCGTGCTGGTGTGTGACCCGTGCTGGTGTGTGTGACCCGTGCTGGTGTGTGTGACCCGTGCTGGTGTGTGTGGCCCGTGCTGGTGTGTGTGACCCGTGCTGGTGTGTGTGACCCGTGCTGGTGTGTGTGACCCGTGCTGGTGTGTGTGACCCGTGCTGGTGTGTGTGACCCGTGCTGGTGTGTGTATCCCGTGCTGGTGTGTGTGACCCGTGCTGGAGTGTGTGACCCGTGCTGGTGTGTGTGACCCGTGCTGGTGTGTGTGACCCGTGCTGGTGTGTGTATCCCGTGCTGGTGTGTGACCCGTGCTGGTGTGTGTGACCCGTGCTGGTGTGTGTGACCCGTGCTGGTGTGTCACCCGTGCTGGTGTGTGTGACCCGTTCTGGTGTGTGTGACCCGTGCTGGTGTGTGTGGCCCGTGCTGGTGTGTGTGGCCCGTGCTGGTGTGTGTGACCCGTGCTGGTGTGTGTGACCCGTGCTGGTGTGTGTGACCCGTGCTGGTGTGTGTGACCCGTGCTGGTGTGTGTGACCCGTGCTGGTGTGTGTGACCCGTGCTGGTGTGTCACCCGTGCTGGTGTGTGTGACCCGTGCTGGTGTGTGACCCGTGCTGGTGTGTGACCCGTGCTGGTGTGTGTGACCCGTGCTGGTGTGTGACCCGTGCTGGTGTGTGTGGCCCGTGCTGGTGTGTGTGGCCCGTGCTGGTGTGTGTGGCCCGTGCTGGTGTGTGTGACCCGTGCTGGTGTGTGTGACCCGTGCTGGTGTGTGTGGCCCGTGCTGGTGTGTGTGACCCGTGCTGGTGTGTGTGACCCGTGCTGGTGTGTGTGACCCGTGCTGGTGTGTGTAACCCGTGCTGGTGTGTGTAACCCGTGCTGGTGTGTGTGACCCGTGCTGGTGTGTGTGACCCGTGCTGGTGTGTGTGACCCGTGCTGGTGTGTCACCCGTGCTGGTGTGTGTGACCCGTGCTGGTGTGTGTATCCCGTGCTGGTGTGTGTGGCCCGTGCTGGTGTGTGTGACCCGTGCTGGTGTGTGTGGCCCGTGCTGGTGTGTGTGACCCGTGCTGGTGTGTGTGGCCCGTGCTGGTGTGTGTGGCCCGTGCTGGTGTGACCCGTGCTGGTGTGTGTGGCCCGTGCTGGTGTGTGTGACCCGTGCTGGTGTGTGTGACCCGTGCTGGTGTGTGTGGCCCGTGCTGGTGTGTGTGACCCGTGCTGGTGTGTGTGACCCGTGCTGGTGTGTGTGACCCGTGCTGGTGTGTGTGACCCGTGCTGGTGTCACCCGTGCTGGTGTGTGTGACCCGTGCTGGTGTGTGTGACCCGTGCTGGTGTGTGACCCGTGCTGGTGTGTGTGGCCCGTGCTGGTGTGTGTGACCCGTGCTGGTGTGTGTGGCCCGTGCTGGTGTGTGTGGCCCGTGCTGGTGTGTGTGACCCGTGCTGGTGTGTGTGGCCCGTGCTGGTGTGTGTGGCCCGTGCTGGTGTGTGTGGCCCGTGCTGGTGTGTGTGGCCCGTGCTGGTGTTTGTGGCCCGTGCTGGTGTGTGTGGCCCGTGCTGGTGTGTGTGGCCCGTGCTGGTGTGTGTGGCCCGTGCTGGTGTGTCACCCTGAACGGTCTCTGGACGTGCGTCGCATGGGATGGATTCTAGGTGTGGTCACTGCTATGGTCAAACGTGTTGGTCACGGGTGTGGCGATAGGTGTGGTTAATGATGTGATCACTGTCGCCACTGTTTATCCGACTCTTCACTCGCACCACGCTCACACGCAACAAGTGGCAGTGACGTCACCACAGCGTTTGTGTCAGGCTCGGTGCACCTTGAGGCCACGTGAACTGTCGACGGGTCGCTCAAATGTCACAGGACGGGTGCAGGCGTTACAGGTCGACTGACTGAGATGACGGGCAGATGCACCTTCTGCGCTCCCTACTGTGCCACCTTGTTGCGTTTTAGTCGCCCGGAGCTCCGCTCGTTGTTGTGAGCGTTGCTCCTCTGCCCTCCGTTGTTGTTGTGAGGGCGACTGCCTCCAACTGCCCAGCAACGCCCTTTAGGAACCTCCTCTTCCACAGAGGCCGATCTTGACACCGCTGGTACCAGTCATCGGCAAGTTCACTCAGCTCCACATCCTCCTGTACCACATCACTCCATCTCTTCTTTAGCCCGTGCCGCGCCCGTTTAGCCCCCTCGATCCGGCCAAACAGAAGCTGCTTGGGCATGCGGTGGCTGGACATGCGAGCTACATGACCCAGCCAACGCAGCCTCGCCTACCGGAGGATCTCACCGCTGTGACTGTGTCCAGGTCTTTCAAGTATGTTTGAGCTCCCCACGCAACCAGTCTGGTTACACACAGAATGGATCGTAGGCAGGCCCGTCTGAATGGTTACACCGGCGCAGATATTCCTTCAAATGGGTCCACGTTTCGCAAGCATCGAGAAGGGAGGGCTTAGCAGTGACCGAGAAAACCCGAAGCTTCGTGTAGAGTGATATAAACCCAGGTAGCTTCCACACAGCGTCACGCAGCTGATGACAATATAATGCCGCTCGACTAATCCGACGTGAAACCTCTGCTGCCAAACCTGGTTATGCCACTGCACAGGAATTCGTACCTTATTCATTCAGAGACTAAAATCCACCGTATAGCCTTCATAGACTCTTGGGACAAGTGCTGTTTGCGATAACCTGTTAAGGGCGTCACGGAACCTTTGTTTACACTCCTTGAAGGACGACGCGACCGCTGAGGATTCCCCGAAGTTTGCGCGGGTCGCTGTAGGCTCGAGTTTAGGGTGTGCGAGTTAACACGTGTGTGTGTGGGACACGTGTGTGTGTGTGGGACACGTGTGTGTGTGTGTGGGACACGGGGAGACACGTGTGTGTGGGACACGTGTGTGTGTGTGTGGAACACGTGTGTGTGTGTGTGGGACACGGGGAGACACGTGTGTGTGTGGGACACGTGTGTGTGTGTGGGACACGTGTGTGTGTGTGGGACACGGGGAGACACGTGTGTGTGTGGGACACGTGTGTGTGTGTGTGGGACACGTGTGTGTGTGTGGGACACGTGTGTGTGTGTGGGACACGTGTGTGTGTGTGTGGGACACGGGGAGACACGTGTGTGTGTGTGTGTGTGGGACACGGGGAGACACGTGTGTGTGTGTGGGACACGTGTGTGTGTGTGGGACACGGGGAGACACGTGTGTGTGTGGGACACGTGTGTGTGTGTGGGACACGTGTGTGTGTGTGGGACACGGGGAGACACGTGTGTGTGTGGGACACGTGTGTGTGTGTGTGTGGGACACGTGTGTGTGTGTGGGACACGTGTGTGTGTGTGTGTGGGACACGTGTGTGTGTGTGTGGGACACGGGGAGACACGTGTGTGTGTGGGACACGTGTGTGTGTGTGTGTGGGACACGGGGAGACACGTGAGTGTGTGGGACACGTGTGTGTGTGTGTGGGACACGGGGAGACACGTGAGTGTGTGGGACACGTGTGTGTGTGTGGGACACGTGTGTGTGTGTGGGACACGGGGAGACACGTGTGTGTGTGGGACACGTGTGTGTGTGTGTGTGTGGGACACGTGTGTGTGTGTGTGTGTGGGACACGTGTGTGTGTGTGGGACACGTGTGTGTGTGTGTGTGTGGGACACGTGTGTGTGGGACACGGGGAGACACGGGGAGACACGTATGTGTGTGGAGGGGGACACGGGGAGACACGTGTGTGTGTGTGGAGGGAGACACGTGTGTGTGTGTGGAGGGGGACACGTGTGTGTGTGTGTGTGGGACGTGTGTGTGGGACACGTGTGTGTGTGTGGGACACGTGTGTGTGTGGGACACGGGGAGACACGTGTGTGTGTGTGGAGGGAGACACGGGGAGACACGTGTGTGTGTGGAGGGAGACACGGGGAGACACGTGTGTGTGTGTGGAGGGGGACACGGGGAGACACGTGTGTGTGTGTGTGGAGGGGGACACGTGTGTGTGTGTGTGTGGGACGTGTGTGTGTGTGGGACACGGGGAGACACGTATGTGTGTGTGGAGGGGGACACGGGGAGACACGTGTGTGTGTGGAGGGGGACACGGGGAGACACGTGTGTGTGTGTGGGACACGTGTGTGTGTGTGGGACACGTGTGTGTGTGTGGGACGTGTGTGTGTGTGTGGGACGTGTGTGTGTGGGACGTGTGTGTCTGTGGGACACGGGGAGACACGTATGTGTGTGTGTGGGACACGGGGAGACACGTATGTGTGTGTGTGTGGGACACGGGGAGACACGTGTGTGTGTGTGGGGGGAGACACGGGGAGACACGTGTGTGTGTGTGTGGGGGGAGACACGTGTGTGTGTGGGGGGAGACACGTGTGTGTGTGGGGGGAAACACGGGGAGACACGTGTGTGTGTAGAGGGGGACACGGGGAGACACGTGTGTGTGTGGAGGGGGACACGGGGAGACACGTGTGTGTGTGGAGGGGGACACGGGGAGACACGTGTGTGTGTGTGTGTGGGACACGTGTGTGTGTGTGGGACACGGGGAGACACGTGAGTGTGTGGGACACGTGTGTGTGTGTGTGGGACACGTGTGTGTGTGTGGGACACGTGTGTGTGTGTGGGACACGGGGAGACACGTGTGTGTGTGGGACACGTGTGTGTGTGTGTGTGTGGGACACGTGTGTGTGTGTGTGTGGGACACGTGTGTGTGTGTGGGACACGTGTGTGTGTGTGTGGGACACGTGTGTGTGGGACACGGGGAGACACGTGTGTGTGTGTGGAGGGAGACACGGGGAGACACGTATGTGTGTGGAGGGGGACACGGGGAGACACGTGTGTGTGTGTGGAGGGAGACACGTGTGTGTGTGTGGTGGGGGACACGTGTGTGTGTGTGTGGGACGTGTGTGTGGGACACGTGTGTGTGTGTGGGACACGTGTGTGTGTGGGACACGGGGAGACACGTGTGTGTGTGTGGAGGGAGACACGGGGAGACACGTGTGTGTGTGGAGGGAGACACGGGGAGACACGTGTGTGTGTGTGGAGGGGGACACGGGGAGACACGTGTGTGTGTGTGTGGAGGGGGACACGTGTGTGTGTGTGTGTGGGACGTGTGTGTGTGTGGGACACGGGGAGACACGTATGTGTGTGTGGAGGGGGACACGGGGAGACACGTGTGTGTGTGTGGAGGGGGACACGGGGAGACACGTGTGTGTGTGTGGGTCACGTGTGTGTGTGTGGGACGTGTGTGTGTGTGGGACGTGTGTGTGTGTGTGGGACGTGTGTGTGTGTGTGGGACGTGTGTGTGTGGGACGTGTGTGTCTGTGGGACACGGGGAGACACGTATGTGTGTGTGTGGGACACGGGGAGACACGTATGTGTGTGTGTGTGGGACACGGGGAGACACGTGTGTGTGTGTGGGGGGAGACACGGGGAGACACGTGTGTGTGTGTGTGGGACACGGGGAGACACGTGTGTGTATGGGGGGAGACACGGGGAGACACGTGTGTGTGTGGAGGGGGACACGGGGAGACACGTGTGTGTGTGGAGGGGGACACGGGGAGACACGTGTGTGTGTGGAGGGGGACACGGGGAGACACGTGTGTGTGTGTGGGACACGGGGAGACACGTGTGTGTGTGTGGAGGGGGACACGGGGAGACACGTGTGTGTGTGTGGAGGGGGACACGGGGAGACACGTGTGTGTGTGGAGGGGGACACGGGGAGACACGTGTGTGTGTGGAGGGGGACACGGGGAGACACGTGTGTGTGTGGAGGGGGACACGGGGAGACGCGTGTGTGTGTGGAGGGGGACACGGGGAGACACGTGTGTGTGTGGAGGGGGACACGGGGAGACACGTGTGTGTGTGTGTGGAGGGGGACACGGGGAGACACGTGTGTGTGTGGAGGGGGACACGGGGAGACACGTGTGTGTGTGGAGGGGGACACGGGGAGACACGTGTGTGTGTGGAGGGGGACACGGGGAGACACGTGTGTGTGTGTGTGGGACACGGGGAGACACGTGTGTGTGTGGAGGGGGACACGGGGAGACACGTGTGTGTGTGTGTGGGACACGGGGAGACACGTGTGTGTGTGGAGGGGGACACGGGGAGACACGTGTGTGTGTGGAGGGGGACACGGGGAGACACGTGTGTGTGTGGAGGGGGACACGGGGAGACACGTGTGTTTGTGTGTGGAGGGGGACACGGGGAGACACGTGTGTGTGTGTGGAGGGAGACACGGGACCGGATTTTCTCGTTCCTCAGCTCCGACTGTACACGACCAGGCGCCCTGAGGCCCGACAGAAGGCGCACACACTCACCTACACACACACTCACCTACACACACACTCACCTACACACACACTCACCTACACACACACTCACACACTCACCTACACACACACTCACACACTCACCTACACACACACTCACCTACACACACTCACCTACACACACACTCACACACTCACCTACACACACTCACCTACACACACACTCACCTACACACACTCACCTACACACACACTCACCTACACACACACTCGCCTACACACACTCACCTACACACACACTCGCCTACACACACACACACTCACCTACACACACACTCACCTATACACACACTCACCTACACACACACACTCACACACACTCACCTACACACACTCACCTACACACACACTCACCTACACACACTCACCTACACACACTCACCTACACACACTCACCTACACACACACTCACCTACACACGCACTCACCTACACACACTCACCTACACACGCACTCACCTACACACACTCACCTACACACGCACTCACCTACACACGCACTCACCTACACACACACTCACCTACACACATTCACCTACACACACACTCACCTACACACACACTCACCTACACACACACTCACCTACACACATTCACCTACACACACACTCACCTACACACGCACACACTCACCTGCACACACACACACTCACCTACACACACACTCACCTACACACACACTCACCTACACACACACTCACCTACACACACTCACCTACACACACCTAAACACACACACCTACACACTCACCTACACACACACTCATCCTACACACACACTCACCTACACACACACTCACCTACACACACTCACCTACACACACACTCACCTACACACACACTCACCTAGACATACATTCACCTACACACACACCTACACACACACTCACCTAAACACACACACACCTACACGCACACCTACACACACACCTACACACACACTTACACACACACACTCACCTACACACACACACTCACCTACACACTCACCTACACCTACATACACTCACCTACACACACACACTCACCTACACATACACACCTACACACACACTCTCGCCTACACCTACACACACACTCACCTACACCTACACACACACTCACCTATACACACACACTCACCTACACACACACTCACCTACACTCACGCTCAACTACTCCCAAACTCACCTACACCCACACTCACCTACACACAAACTCACCTACACTCACACTCACCTACACTCACACTCGCCTACACACACCTACACACAAAGATCCCCCGTATAGCCTTAACAGGACTGTAGGGGCAAGTGCTGTTAGCGAGCACCTACGTAGGCTGGAACGGCACACGAGGGGGTGGGTGGCCAACACCACGCCCGGTCGCCTTTGTCTCCTAAGTGGCGATGTTTACACACCGCACCAGGTACTCATTTGAGGCTGAGTCGACCTAGGGGAGGCCCGTGACCGGTTCAGATGATCGTGACTGGTGTTGGCCATGAGCGGGAATCAAACTCGAGTCCCTGCCGGGTTCGTAGTGCAGCGTCGCGAGAACCGCTGCAAACCCCTCTTCACTCACTCGTGTAAACGCACAGGCACATGTGTCTCAATCCACTGCTGGATGAGGGCCTCCCCACGCCTTGCAGGTCGTGGGTGTTACATGATCATACTTCACCACGCTGGTCAATGCTCGTTGGTGAAGGCGCGGGGTTGGAGTGATAGTGCAATGTTGCAAGCGTGGATGTTCCTGCACTCATCCCGCGAGCAACGCAATCTCGCAGCACCATGGCGAGCGGCGTGTTCATGGTGGTTGCCGATCCAGGCAAGATTCTTGCGCGAGACGATGTCGAGGTCGCCTGCTGACTCGAGCGCAGGGGGAGGAGAGGTTTCGTGTCAGGTTTGTTTTGCTGTTCCTCCTCCGTTGAATGAGCGCGAGGACTCCAGCGGTCCGCTGTTGCATCCACGCTCCGTGCTTTGGGTCGCATGGCCACGAGCCAGGGCACTGTGCAGGCGCGCGACCCGCTTGGCTGCCGGGATGTGAGGGGGACCTGGGGGCGACTCGCCCAGCCGCGTGCAATATCTGACGTTCAAAATGCGAATGACGGCAGGCGGGGGGGTGGGGGGCGAGATCCGCAGTGCCGCGGGGAAGAACGCACACCCACTCGGGAGAGAGCATCACGTCCGCCCGAGAATCCTCATCACACGTGGTCTCTCCACTGCTGGATGAAGGCCCTCCCCAAGCCGGCCGCCGTAATCTTCCGCTTGGCAGTGGCTTGCGATTAGACTCACGCCAGCGCACTCCGTCTCTCTCGCACACGCGCAGAGTGGCGGGGGACTAATGTTGTTAGCGAGTGCCTCTCAAGGTCAGAACTGCACACGAAGTGGGTGGTTGTGACCAGGATCACGCCCGGCCGCTTTTGTCTCCCCAGCGACGCGGCTGAGCGGTAGAGCCGTTGGCCACTTCTTGTTGCAGAGGTTCGCGGCTGGAATCCAACGGTCGCCGCGTGTATTGCTGCTGCGGCGTGGGATAACCAAAAGGGAATACTCCTCGCCGTCTGCTTCCACTTGCAGTGGAGGTTAGGAGATCCCGTGGCGTCATTCGCAAGAGGAGGCCGTCGTGTGCCGGCGTCAGGGTGCCAACATTTCAGAATGACATCGCGAATGGCTCAATTGGGATCACATGCACAGAAGCGACCATGAGTGGAAGGGGCCTTACAAATTTGTCTTGTACATGGGAGCGGTGGCGCAGTGGTTCGAGCACAGCGTTATGAACCCCGGCAACCTGGGTTCGAGTCCCGGTCATGGTGAGAGATATCACAATCGGTGCTGGACCTCTTCTACGTCCACTCAGCCTTGAATTAATACCCGGTTGGGGAGATAAAGACAGCCGGGCGTGGCGCTTGCCACAACGTCCCCCCTCGTGCGCCATTCTGACCTTCACAGGTACCCGGTGGCAGCAGTTGGCCCAGCAGCGTGTTAAAGGCTACACGGGGGCACCCGTGTCTATGTATAGATCACAGCAGGTATGTGTGTATGGTATTTCTGTCTGGGGACGTGCGGTGTCGGTGTAGATTCTCTGCAAGGGCGTGCGCCTAGAGACGGGGACGCTCAGGGTGGTGATGTTGGTTGGTGGTGGTGATGGTGGTAATGGTTTTGAGAGTTCTCCATACCTGGGCAGTGTGCTCATGACTGGCTCCGGTTTGACAGCAGAGGTCTCACTCCGAATCAGTCGAGTGGCATTATCTTTACTTCAGCTGCGTAACGCTGTGTGCAAGCTACCTGGTCTGCCCCTCCACACGAAGTTCCGGGTCTTCTCGGCCATGGTCATTCCCTCCCTTTTCTACGCTTGCCAAACGTGGACCCCCTGAATGGAACATCTTCGCCGGTTAGAAACATTTATGGCGGCCTGCCTACCATCCATCCTGGGTTTAACCTGCAGGTTGGATTGTGTGAGGAGCTCGCAAATCCTTGAAAGATCTGGAGACGGTCCCATCGGTGAACTTCTCCGGCAGGCAAGGCTGCGTTGGCTGGGTCATGTCGCCCGCATGCCCAGCCACCGCTTGCATAAACAGCTTTTGTTCGGCCAGATAGAGGGGACTTAACAGGAGCGGCCGCGGGCTAGAGAAGACTGATGTGGTACAGGAGGACGTGGAGCTGAGTGGACTTGCCGATGACTGGTACCAGCAGTGTCAAGATCGGCTTCTGTGAATGAGCCTCGTGAAGGACGCTGCCACTGGGCAGTTGGAGGCAGTCGCCCTCCAACAACAACGGAATGCAGAGGAGCAACGCTCACAACAACGAGCGGAGCACCGGATAGCTAAAACACAGCAAGGTGGCACAGTAGGGGGCACAGGTGGTTCATCGGCCAGTCATCTCAGTCAGTCGATCCGTGCCACCGCTGATTCTGTCCCATGATTTACCAGCGGGTGTGGCCTTAACGTGCACACAGCCGGGCACACGCAGCGTGGTGACGGGTGATGGTTTTTGATGATGGTGGTAGTGATGATGGTGGTGCTGATGATGGTGGTGGTGGTGATGCGCGTAGAGGGATGGAGATGCCCCCCACAAACACAGCTTGGCGATAGCGAGAGACGACATTCCAATTCTAGCTTTCTCCCCCGTCTCCCCCACCCGCCATCAGTCTACATCGAGGCACCAGCAACGTGCAACGTGGACATGCAGTTGTGCCCAGGTTGGCATGTTTACAGGTCACTGAGTAGGCGGCCAGTGGTTCTCAACCTTGTTTGGCTGCTACTCTACCCCTCCTTGTTGTATTTTGTTTCAACCGAGTACCCCCCCCCCTGCCCCCCAGGGGTCTGCGTGCCCCCAGTTGAGAACCACTGAGGGAGGCCACCCCGCCCGGCTCCTGATGCGCGCTAACGGGCGGTGGGAGGACGTAGACGATGCGCGAGCTGAGACCGTGGGAGGGGAGGGGAGGGGGGGTCGCACGGCAGGAAGTGGAGCCGCTGCAAACTGCAGTGGCTCTGCTGCTGCAAGCGTCAGGGGGTTGACGTTTGGCACAAAAGTCGAGTCGCCTGTACGAAGCGGCGAGTGGCACGGCGAGTGGCACAGCCAGTGGCAATGTAACACAGTGCGCAGTGAGGAGTGACACCACAGTGATTCACACAGTGAGTGATGACACAGTAATTGTCACAGTGAGCGGTGACGCGGTGGTTGACACAGTGAGTGTTGACACGGTGGTTGACACGCTGAGTAGTAACACAGTAGCTGACACGGCGAGGAGTGACACGGTAGTTGACACAGTAGTGACACAGTGTGTAGTGACACAGTCAGTAGTGACACAGTCAGTAGTGACACAGTGCATGACACCGTGAGCAGGAAGAGCCGAAGCCATTTCCCGTCGCCTCCATCCCCCGCGGAAATTGCGGGGGCAGGGAGGGCCCCCCCCCTCTGCCCCCGCCCCCCACGTCCCCGAGTCCCCGTGCAGAAGACAGAGAGCGGGGTTCGCGTTTCCCGTCACGAACCCCTCCAGGGTCCTCGCTCCCTCCCTCTCCACTGCCCCCTGAGCTCCCCCCCCCCTTCCTCTCCGTTTCTCCACTCCGCCAGGGGGGCCATGAGCGGCGGGCGCGGCTCGTGAGGAGGAGAGAGCGGCAGCGGCGGCAGCAGCAGAAGAGCGCGGAGGAGGAGGAGGAGAGCGAGGAGGAGGAGGATGGCGGGCAAGAAGAAGAGGCAGAGCCGGCTGCTGCGCACGCTGGGTCTGGGCCACCACGGCTCGCAGCAGATCACGCACGCCGTGCAGGGCCCGGGGGGGGCCGCCGCCCCCCCGCAGTGGCCCCAGGCGCCCATGCCGCCCCACGAGGAGCTGCAGGCCCTCTTCGCGGAGCTGGTGGTGCGTGCCCCCCACCCCGCCCCCCAAGTCGGTGTGTGTCTGGTCCTTGACTCAACCGTGTGCGTGCCTGCGTGTCTACGTGTAGGTGCGTGTCTGTGTTCGTGCATCTTTGTGTGTGTGTTGCTGCGTGTTTCCGTGCAGGTGTGGAGTGGTGGTGTAGCGGTTAGCGCTGCGCTGTGAACCCGGTGACCCGAGTTCGATTCCCGCTCATGGCCAACACCGGTGACGATTATCAGAACCGGTCCTCGGACTCCTCTCGGTTGATTCAGCCTCAAATGAGTACCCGGTGCATTCTGTAAACATCGCCACTAGGGAGAAAAAGGCGGCCGGGCGTGGTGTTGCCCATACGCCACCTCGTGTGCCGTTCCGGCCTTTATACGTGTTTGCTAATAGCACTTGCCCCAAAAATCGGTTAAGGCTATACGGGGGATTTTTGTCTTTGTTTGTTTTGTCTATATACGTGTGTTATGCATGCGTGTGTCTCTGTGCATGTCTGTGTGTGCGTGTGTCTCTGTGTATGTCTGTGTGTGCGTGTGCCTATGCACGTGCGCGTGTCTGCGTGCGCGTGCCTGCGAGTGCGTCTGCGTGAGTCTCACGCGAGCTCTGCCCCGCCTCTGCAGGACGAGTTGGATCTCCCCGAGAAGAACCGCGCGGACATGTTCGCTCTGCCCGACGAGAAGAAGTGGCAGCTCTACTGCAGCAAGAAGGTGGGTCGGGGGGGGGGACATCCACATAGTGGGCAGCCTCACTGGGATGGCAGTCACACGTAGAGAGGTGGGGGACAGCCACATTGTGGGGGAGGGGGGGCAGCGGGGGGCAGCCACACGCAGGAGTAGACACACACACGGGGCAGCCGCAGTTGTCAGGGTCTCCCTTGCGGGTGCGTTGCGGTGACTGTGGCGGCGCACAGCCGGGAGGCTGCTACTCTACGAGGGCGCCAGCTCCTCGCGAGTGCCGCTTCTCTCCGGGCACTCCACGGGGTCCTGGCGGAGAGCGCTCGGAGAGAGCTCGTGCCCAACGTCGCGGTGCACAACCCTCCCGCGAGGAGCCTTGAGGCTCGCCGGGGCCTTTCCGGGACGCTGCGGAGCTAACCAGTTGTTAATTAGGGCTATTAGGGTGATTAGCGACGTCCGGCCCAACTTCATAATTGTTTTGAGTTGTGTCCGCTGGGGGAGGAGGGTGGGGGTGCGGTGGGGGGTGAGGGGGGATAGACGGGTGTGGTCGAGGATCCATTGGGATTAATCTGGGATTAAACCCAGGAATGTGGAGCGGTGGTGCGGTGGTTAGCGCATTGCTCCGTGAACCCGGTTTTCTCAAATTCCGTTCCCGGCCACGGCTAACGTCGGCGAGTGGCCCCACCCGCTTCACGAAGCTTGTGGCGACCGGAATGGTGAAGTATGGTCAAATGAGCTCCCCCGTGATCCACGCGGTGCGATTGGAGCCTGCGTGCCGCAGCAGCAGCACCTGGTGGGTGGGTAGGGGGTGGGAGCTACTTAGTTAGCGACTGGCTGGCGGGACGAGCCACAGGTGGACATGGGGTTCCTGCCTGGGATTGGTGCGTGACGTGGCATGCGGATGGGGGGGGGCAGTGACGTGGCATGCGGATGGGGGGGGGCAGTGACGTGGCATGCGGATGGGGGGGGGGCAGGGACGTGGTATGCGGATGGGGGGGGCAGTGACGTGGTATGCAGATGGGGGGGGGCAGTGACGTAGTATGCGGATGGGGGGGGGCAGTGACGTGGCATGCGGATGGGGGGGGCAGTGACGTGGTATGCAGATGGGGGGGGGCAGTGACGTGGCATGCAGATGGGGGGGGCAGTGACGTAGTATGCGGATGGGGGGGGCAGTGACGTGGTATGCGGATGGGGGGGGCAGTGACGTAGCATGCGGATGGGGGGGGGCAGTGACGTGGTATGCGGATGGGGGGGGGCAGTGACGTAGCATGCGGATGGGGGGGGCAGTGACGTGGCATGCGGATGGGGGGCAGTGACGTAGCATGCGGATGGGGGGGGGCAGTGACGTGGCATGCGGATGGGGGGGGCAGTGACGTGGCATGCGGATGGGGGGGGGCAGTGACGTGGCATGCGGATGGGGGGGGGGCAGTGACGTGGCATGCGGATGGGGGGGGGGCAGTGACGTGGTATGCAGATGGGGGGGGGGGCAGTGACGTGGCATGCGGATGGGGGGGGGCAGTGACGTGGCATGCGGATGGGGGGGAGGCAGTGACGTGGCATGCGGATGGGGGGGGGCAGTGACGTGGTATGCAGATGGGGGGGGGCAGTGACGTAGCATGCGGATGGGGGGGGCAGTGACGTGGTATGCGGATGGGGGGGGCAGTGACGAGGTATGCGGAGGGGGGGGGCAGTGACGTGGTATGCGGATGTGGGGGGCAGTGACGTGGTATGCGGATGGGGGGGGGCAGTGACGTGGTATGCGGATGGGGGGGGCAGTGACGTGGTATGCAGATGGGGGGGGCAGTGACGTGGTATGCGGATGGGGGGGGGCAGTGACGTAGCATGCGGATGGGGGGGGGCAGTGACGTGGTATGCGGATGGGGGGGGCAGTGACGTAGCATGCGGATGGGGGGGGGGCAGTGACGTGGCATGCGGATGGGGGGGGCAGTGACGTGGTATGCGGATGGGGGGGGCAGTGACGTGGTATGCGGATGGGGGGGGGCAGTGACGTGGTATGCGGATGGGGGGGGGGCAGTGACGTGGTATGCAGATGGGGGGGGCAGTGACGTGGTATGCGGATGGGGGGGGCAGTGACGTGGCATGCGGATGGGGGGGGGGCAGTGACGTGGTATGCGGATGGGGGGGGGCAGTGACGTGGTATGCGGATGGGGCAGTGACGTGGTATGCGGATGGGGGGGGGCAGTGACGTGGTATGCGGATGGGGGGGGGGGGCAGTGACGTGGTATGCGGATGGGGGGGGGGGCAGTGACGTGGTATGCAGATGAGGGGGGGGCAGTGACGTGGTATGCGGATGGGGGGGGGCAGTGACGTGGCATGCGGATGGGGGGGGGCAGTGACGTGGTATGCGGATGGGGGGGGGCAGTGACGTGGTATGCGGATGGGGGGGGCAGTGACGTGGTATGCGGATGGGGGGGGCAGTGACATGGTATGCGGATGGGTGGGGGCAGTGAAGTGGTATGCGGATGGGGGGGGCAGTGACGTGGTATGCGGATGGGGGGGGCAGTGACGTGGTATGCGGATGGGGGGGGGCAGTGACGTGGTATGCAGATGGGGGGGGGGCAGTGACGTGGCATGCGGATGGGGGGGGGGCAGTGACGTGGTATGCAGATGGGGGGGAGGCAGTGACGTGGCATGCGGATGGGGGGGGGCAGTGACGTGGTATGCAGATGGGGGGGGGCAGTGACGTAGCATGCGGATGGGGGGGGCAGTGACGTGGTATGCGGATGGGGGGGGCAGTGACGTGGTATGCGGATGGGGGGGGCAGTGACGTGGTATGCAGATGTGGGGGGCAGTGACGTGGTATGCGGATGGGGGGGGGCAGTGACGTGGTATGCGGATGGGGGGGGCAGTGACGTGGTATGCAAATGGGGGGGGCAGTGACGTGGTATGCGGATGGGGGGGGCAGTGACGTAGCATGCGGATGGGGGGGGGCAGTGACGTGGTATGCGGATGGGGGGGGCAGTGACGTAGCATGCGGATGGGGGGGGGGCAGTGACGTGGCATGCGGATGGGGGGGGCAGTGACGTGGTATGCGGATGGGGGGGGCAGTGACGTGGTATGCGGAGGGGGGGGGGCAGTGACGTGGTATGCGGATGGGGGGGGGCAGGTGACGTGGTATGCGGATGGGGGGGGGCAGTGACGTGGTATGCGGATGGGGGGGGCAGTGACGTGGTATGCGGATGGGGGGGGGGCAGTGACGTGGTATGCGGATGGGGGGGGGCAGTGACGTGGTATGCAGATGGGGGGGGGCAGTGACGTGGTATGCGGATGGGGGGGGCAGTGACGTGGCATGCGGATGGGGGGGGGGGCAGTGACGTGGTATGCGGATGGGGGGGGCAGTGACGTGGTATGCGGATGGGGCAGTGACGTGGTATGCGGATGGGGGGGGGCGGTGACGTGGTATGCGGATGGGGGGGGGGGGCAGTGACGTGGTATGCGGATGGGGGGGGGGGCAGTGACGTGGTATGCGGATGGGGGGGGGCAGTGACGTGGTATGCGGATGGGGGGGGGCAGTGACGTGGCATGCGGATGGGGGGGGGCAGTGACGTGGCATGCGGATGGGGGGGGCAGTGACGTGGTATGCGGATGGGGGGGGCAGTGACGTGGTATGCGGATGGGGCAGTGACGTGGTATGCGGATGGGGGGGGGGCAGTGACGTGGTATGCGGATGGGGGGGGTTGCAGTGACGTGGTATGCGGATGGGGGGGGGCAGTGACGTGGTATGCAGATGAGGGGGGGGCAGTGACGTGGTATGCGGATGGGGGGGGGCAGTGACGTGGCATGCGGATGGGGGGGGGCAGTGACGTGGTATGCGGATGGGGGGGGGCAGTGACGTGGTATGCGGATGGGGGGGGCAGTGACGTGGTATGCGGATGGGGGGGGCAGTGACATGGTATGCGGATGGGGGGGGCAGTGACGTGGTATGCGGATGGGGGGGGGCAGTGACGTGGTATGCGGATGGGGGGGGCAGTGACGTGGTATGCGGATGGGGGGGGGGCAGTGACGTGGTATGCGGATGGGGGGGGCAGTGACGTGGTATGCGGATGGGGGGGGCAGTGACGTGGTATGCGGATGGGGGGGGCAGTGACGTGGTATGCGGATGGGGGGGGGCAGTGACGTGGTATGCGGATGGGGGGGGGGCAGTGACGTGGTATGCGGATGGGGGGGGCAGTGACGTGGTATGCGGATGGGGGGGGGCAGTGACGTGGTATGCGGATGGGGGGGGGGCAGTGACGTGGTATGCAGATGGGGGGGGGGCAGTGACGTGGCATGCGGATGGGGGGGGGGGGGCAGTGAAGTGGTATGCGGATGGGGGGGAGGCAGTGACGTGGCATGCGGATGGGGGGGGGGCAGTGACGTGGTATGCAGATGGGGGGCGGCAGTGACGTAGCATGCGGATTGGGGGGGCAGTGACGTGGTATGCGGATGGGGGGGGCAGTGACGTGGTATGCGGATGGGGGGGGCAGTGACGTGGTATGCAGATGTGGGGGGCAGTGACGTGGTATGCGGATGGGGGGGGGGGCAGTGACGTGGTATGCGGATGGGGGGGGCAGTGACGTGGTATGCAGATGTGGGGGGCAGTGACGTGGTATGCGGATGGGGGGGGGCAGTGACGTAGCATGCGGATGGGGGGGGGCAGTGACGTGGTATGCGGATGGGGGGGGCAGTGACGTAGCATGCGGATGGGGGGGGGGGGGCAGTGACGTGGCATGCGGATGGGGGGGCAGTGACGTGGTATGCGGATGGGGGGGGCAGTGACGTGGTATGCGGATGGGGGGGGGCAGTGACGTGGTATGCGGATGGGGGGGGCCTGCAGTGATGTGGTATGCGGATGGGGGGGGCAGTGACGTGGTATGCGGATGGGGGGGGCAGTGACGTGGTATGCGGATGGGGGGGGGCAGTGACGTGGTCTGCGGATGGGGGGGGCAGTGACGGTGGTATGCAGATGGGGGGGGGCAGTGACGTGGTATGCGGATGGGGGGGGCAGTGACGTGGCATGCGGATGGGGGGGGGGGCAGTGACGTGGGTATGCGGATGGGGGGGGCAGTGACGTGGTATGCGGATGGGCAGTGACGTGGTATGCGGATGGGGGGGGGGCAGTGACGTGGTATGCGGATGGGGTGGGGCAGTGACGTGGTATGCGGATGGGGGGGGGGCAGTGAGTGGTATGCAGATGGGGGGGGCAGTGACGTGTATGCGGATGGGGGGGGGCAGTGACGTGCATGCGGATGGGGGGCAGGAGCGGAATGGGGGGGGGGCAGTGACGTGGCATGCGGATGGGGGGGGCAGTGACGTGGTATGCGGATGGGGGGGCAGTGACGTGGTATGCGGATGGGGGGGGCAGTGACGTGGTATGCGGAGGGGGGCCGTGGTGGTATGCGGATGGGGTGGCCAGTGACGTGGTATGCGGAATGGGGGGGGCAGTGACGTGGTATGCGGATGGGGGGGGGCAGTGACGTGGTATTGCGGATGGGGGGGGGCAGTGACGTGGTATGCGGATGGGGGGGGGCAGTGACGTGGTATGCGGATGGGGGGGGGCAGTGACGTGGTATGCGGATGGGGGGGGCAGTGACGTGGTATGCGGATGGGGGGGGCAGTGCGTGTATGCGGATGGGGGGGGGCAGTGACGTGGTATGCGGATGGGGGGGGGGGGGCAGTGACGTGGTATGCGGATGGGGGGGGGCAGTGACGTGGTATGCGGATGGGGGGGGCAAGTGACGTGGTATGCGGATGGGGGGGGCAAGTGACGTGGTATGCGGATGGGGGGGGCAGTGACGTGGTATGCGGATGGGGGGGCAGTGACGTGGTATGCGGATGGGGGGGGGCAGTGACGTGGTATGCAGATGGGGGGGGGCAGTGACGTGGTATGCGGATGGGGGGGGGCAGTGACGTGGTATGCGGATGGGGGGGGCAGTGACGGGGTAGGCGGAAGGGGGGGGCAGTGACGTGGTATGCGGATGGGGGGGGCAGTGACGTGGTATGCGGATGGGGGGGGCAGTGAGTGACGTGGTATGCGGATGGGGGGGGGGCAGTGACGTGGTATGCGGATGGGGGGGGCAGTGACGTGGCATGCGGATGGGGGGGGGGCAGTGACGTGGCATGCGGATGGGGGGGGGGCAGTGACGTGGCATGCGGATGGGGGGGGGCAGTGACGTGGCATGCGGATGGGGGGGGCAGAGTGACGTGGTATGCGGATGGGGGGGGGCAGTGACGTGGTATGCGGATGGGGGGGGGCAGTGACGTGGTATGCGGATGGGGGGGGGCAGTGACGTGGTATGCGGATGGGGTGGGCAGTGACGTGGTATGCGGATGGGGGGGGCAGTGACGTGGTATGCGGATGGGGGGGGGCAGTGACGTGGTATGCGGATGGGGGGGCGGCAGTGACGTGGTATGCAGATGGGGGGGGGCAGTGACGTGGTATGCAGATGGGGGGGGCAGTGACGTGGTATGCGGATGGGGGGGGGCAGTGACGTGGTATGCGGATGGGGGGGGCAGTGACGTGGTATGCGGATGGGGGGGGGCAGTGACGCGGTATGCGGGTGGGGGGGGGGCAGTGACGTGGTATGCGGATGGGGGGGGGGCAGTGACGTGTTATGTGGATGGGGGAGGCAGTGACGTGGTATGCGGATGGGGGGGGGGGCAGTGACGTGGTATGCAGATGGGGGGGCAGTGACGTGGTATGCGGATGGGGGGGGGCAGTGACGTGGTATGCGGATGGGGGGGGGCAGTGACGTGGTATGCGGATGGGGGGGGGGCAGTGACGTGGTATGCGGATGGGGGGGGGCAGTGACGTGGTATGCGGATGGGGGGGGCAGTGACGTGGTATGCGGATGGGGGGGGGCAGTGACGTGGTATGCGGATGGGGGGGGCAGTGACGTGGCATGCGGATGGGGGGGGCAGTGACGTGGTATGCGGATGGGGGGGGCAGTGACGTGGTATGCGGATGGGGGGGGGCAGTGACGTGGTATGCGGATGGGGGGGGGCAGTGACGTGGTATGCGGATGGGGGGGGGCAGTGACGTGGTATGCGGATGGGGGGGGCAGTGACGTGGTATGCGGATGGGGGGGGCAGTGACGTGGTATGCGGATGGGGGGGGCAGTGGACGTGGTATGCTGATGGGGGGGGCAGTGACGTGGTATGCGGATGGGGGGGGGCAGTGACGTGGTATGCGGATGGGGGGGGCAGTGACGTGGTATGCGGATGGGGGGGGCAGTGACGTGGTATGCGGATGGGGGGGGCAGTGACGTGGTATGCGGATGGGGGGGGGGCAGTGACGTGGTATGCAGATGGGGGGGCAGTGACGTGGTATGCGGATGGGGGGGGCAGTGACGTGGTATGCGGATGGGGGGGGCAGTGACGTGGTATGCGGATGGGGGGGGGCAGTGACGTGGTATGCGGATGGGGGGGGGCAGTTACGTGGTATGCGGATGGGGGGGGGCAGTGACGTGGTATGCGGATGGGGGGGCAGTGACGTGGTATGCGGATGGGGGGGGGGCAGTGACGTGGTATGCGGATGGGGGGGGCAGTGACGTGGTATGCGGATGGGGGGGGGCAGTGACGTGGTATGCGGTAGGTTCTGACGTGCGATGTGTTAGCAAATTACATTTTTGCTTAAATCGCGGCCCCGGCGCATCAGAGCAGCCAGCAACAATCAGCACTGTTAGCAACGTTGGAATGGACACGGAGAGTGTGACGTGTTTCTTGAATTGAGCGAGGTTAACTGTTGTTGTGAGAGCTTGGGAAGAAGAGATGACGACGACGATGATGGGAGAGGGGATTCCAGAGTGGAGCAGTGGAGGAAGTGGGGTGCCTTGCAATGTAGTGACGGAGTAGGTGACTGAGCGAGTGGGTGTGTGTGAGTGTTGTTGTTTTGTGGGGAGTGTATTGGTTTACGCTACGAACCTGGCGAACCCGAGTTCGATTCCCGCTCACGGCCAACATCAGTGACGATTATTTTCAGCCTGCGCCTCCCCAAGGTCGCCTCAATTGAGTACCCGGTGCGGTGTATAAACATCGCCACTGGGGAGACAAAGGCGGCCGGGCGTGGTGTTGACCACCCAGCCCCGCATGTGCCGTGCCAGCCTTCATAGTTGCTCGCCAACAGCACTTGCCCCAACAGTCTGTTAAGGCTACACGGGGGCGTCTTTGTCTTTATATCTGTTGTTGTTGTTGTGACCTGCAGTGTGGTTGTTGAACGCAGCGGGGGAGAGACGACAACGCACGTACGTATGTACGGTGAACTTCTTTTGCACCGTACGTTGCCGACCGTGCTAATCGCAGGTACACCTACCACTCCCGGCGCGGGTTGGGTGTGGTAGGTGTAGGACGGTGACGTTGTGTGCGTGCGTGCGCTTTGGCGTCTGGGACGTGTGACGCGGTGTAGTTATGTGGTGGTAGGCGTGTGTGGGAAGTTGTTGTGAGGATGAGCGCATTGTTGCCGGACGCCACCCTGCGAGTTAAAGGAGGTAAATCACAGAACAATAACAACGAGTTTAGTGTCCGGTCAATCCACATTGTCACACGAGCAGCCACACCAGCTGGACAGGTGCAACAACAACCGCCATTCGCCACTAAGTGGCGGTGACGTCACCACGACGCTTGTGCCAGGCCAAATGCACCTTGAGGCCACGTGAAGTGTCGAACGGCCGCTGGCAGGAGGTCACGGGGCAGACCCAGCAGGTGCCACGGGTCGACTGACCGAGATGACCGAGATGACTGGCTGATGCACCACCTGTGCCCCCTACTGTACCAACTTGCTGTGCTTTAGCCACCCGGCGCTCCGCTCGTTGTTGTGAGCGTCACTCCTCCGCCCTCCGTTGTTGTTGGAGGGCGACTGCCTCCAACTGCCCAGTAGCGTCCTTCACGAGCCTCCTCCACTGAGGCCGATCTTGACACCGCTGGTACCAGTCATCGGCAAGTCCACTCAGCTCCACGTCCTCCTGTACCACATCACTCCATCTCTTCTCCAGCCCGTGCCGCGCCCGTTTAGCCCCCTCGATCCGGCCGAACAAAAGCTGTTTAGGCATGCGGTAGCTGGGCATGCGGGCTACATGACCCAGCCAACGCAGCCCTGCCTGCCGGAGGAGCTCACCGATGGGACTTTGCCCAGATCTTTCAAGGATTTGTGAGCTCCTCACACAATCCAGCCTGGTTAAACCCAGGATGGATCGTAGGCAGGCCAGCCTAAATGTTTCCAACCGACGAAGATGCTCCATTAGGAGGGTCCACGTTTCGCAAGCGTAGAGAAGGGAGGGAATGACCGTGGCCGAGAAGACCTGAAGCTTCCGTGCGGAGCGACAGACCAGGTAGCTTCCACACAGCGTTACGCAACCGATGAAAAGATAGGTGCACATACACAAACACACACACACAGACACAAACACAGACACAAACACACACACATACACACAAACACACACATACACACACAAACGCACACACAAACACACAATACACAAACACACATATACACAAACACAAATATACAAACACACACACAAACACACACACACAAACACACACAAACACACACACACACAAACATACACACACACAAACATACACATACACACACACACAGACACACACAGATACACACAAACACACAAACACACACAAACACAGACATACACACACACAAAACACACACACACAAACACAGACATACAAACACACACAAACACAAACGCACACACGCACACAAACGCACACATGCACACACACACACACAGAAACACACACACACACAAACACACAAAGACACACAGACACACAAACACACAGACACACAAACACACACAAACACACGCACACACAAACACACACACACGCACACACAAACACACACACACATACGCACAGATTTAACAGACTGCAGAGGCAAGTGGCTGTTAGCGAGTAGCGCCTATGTTGAGGCTGCTTATAATTACCGGCGAAACGTCGTACACGAATTGTACGGTGTTTTGAAATACGCTGTTTTTTCTGGAAGACTTTGCTGTTTTTTCCTGGATTTCCTGTTGCGTGTAGTCACCTTTAAGATGTTTCTTGTTCATGTTTTTGTTGCGGTTGCACCCGAGTCAAGAGCCGCATGGCTCACAGGGTTATAGCTAATAAATGAAACTGATGTCGTGGGTTTACTCTACAACATACTAGTGTCCTGAACGAGTGACTAATTGGCATGTTTGTGTTTACGTGAGAAACCTGGCTAGCTATGCTGGGTGGAGGGTGTAATGACACGTTTGTATCTAACCAAAAAAAATGTTGCTGGATAACATTGGTCGCAGAAAGTCCACGTGTGAGAAAGCACCCTCTGAAGGCCGCCGCCCATTTGAGAACCTGGGGCGGTGTGTAGTCAGCATCAGAGGAGAGACGCACAAACGGCTCGGATAATCGTCACTGGTGTTAGGCGTAAGCGGGAATCGAACTCTGGTCGCCGAGTTCGTAGCGCAGCGCAATAACCATTTCGCTGCTGCTCCCCACACATACACACAGATACACACATGATACAAATTTTGATGCTGACGATGTTGCTGGTGCTGATGATGTTGCTGGTGCTGATGATGATGATGCTGGTGGTGGTGCTGTTGTTTCAGGAGGAGGATCCGAACCGCTCGGCCACGAGTTGGCCCGACTACTACATCGATAGCATCAACCAGATGTCTTCGGTGAGTGGCGGCGAGGTGACGCAGCAACCTGTGACGGGTGTGTCGGTGGGGGGGTGAATGGGTGGGTCAGTGGGTGAGTGAATGGGTGGGTGAGCGAGTGGGTGGGTCAGTGGGTGAGTGAATGGGTGGGTCAGTGGGTGAGTGAATGGGTCGGTGAGCGAGTGAATGGGTGGGTCAGTGGGTGAGTGAATGGGTGGGTGAGCGAGCAGGTGCATGGGTGGGTCAGTGGGTGAGTGAATGGGTGCGTGGGTGAGTGACATGGTGATGGTGAGTTGAGTGGTGACAGGGTAAGTGAGTGACAGGGTAAGTTGAGTGCTGAGTTGGGTGGTGATTTTAGTGGTGAGATGATTGGCGAGTGACGTAATGAGCGAGTTGAGTGGTGAGTTGAGTGGTGAGTGACGTGATGAGTGAGCTGAGTGGTGAGTGTCTGGCCCGGTGCTGCAGATGACCTCGGTGAGTGGCTACAGCCCCGAGGAGCAGGCGGAGCGCGCGCAGGTGGTGGAGGGACTCAAGACGGCGCTGCGCACCCAGCCCATCCGGTGCACCCCTGCACCCTGCACCCCGACACCCTGCACCCCGACACCCTGCACCCGACACCCTGCACCCCGACACCCTGCACCCCGACACCCTGCACCCCGACACCCTGCACCCCGACACCCTGCACCCCGACACCCTGCACCCGACACCCTGCACCCCGACACCCTGCACCCCGACACCCTGCACCCGACACCCTGCACCCCGACACCCTGCACCCCGACACCCTGCACCCCGACACCCTGCACCCTGCACCCCGACACCCTGCACCCCGACACCCTGCACCCGACACCCTGCACCCCGACACCCTGCACCCCGACACCCTGCACCCCGACACCCTGCACCCCGACACCCTGCACCCCTGCACCCCGACACCCTGCACCCCTGACACCCTGCACCCGACACCCTGCACCCCGACACCCTGCACCCGACACCCTGCACCCGACACCCTGCACCCGACACCCTGCACCCGACACCCTGCACCCCACACCCTGACACCCGACACCCTGCACCCCGACACCCTGCACCCCGACACCCTGCACCCCGACACCCTGCACCCGACACCCTGCACCCCGACACCCTGCACCCGACACCCTGCACCCCGACACCCTGCACCCGACACCCTGCACCCCGACACCCTGCACCCGACACCCTGCACCCGACACCCTGCACCCGACACCCTGCACCCGACACCCTGCACCCGACACCCTGCACCCGACACCCTGCACCCGACACCCTGCACCCGACACCCTGCACCCCGACACCCTGCACCCGACACCCTGCACCCGACACCCTGCACCCCGACACCCTGCACCCGACACCCTGCACCCCTACACCCGACACCCGACACCCTGCACCCGACACCCTGCACCCCGACACCCTGCACCCGACACCCTGCACCCCGACACCCTGCACCCATGTCCTCAATGCTCCTCACCGTGTCTCTGCTCACCTGATATCTCCTACTCCCCAACCCTTCACACCTGGTCTTACTTTCTCTCCCTGAACCCTCACCTCACCCTCATCTCACCTCACCCTCATCTCACCCTCATCTCACCTCACCCTCAGCTCACCCTCACCTCACATCTCCTGCTTGGGTCTCGCACACACAAGATCCCCCGTGCGGCCTACACAGGCAGTTGGGTGGGACGAGTGCCGTCAGTGAACGCCTGTTAAGGCCGGCACGACACACGAGGGGGTGGGTCGCCAGCACCACACCCTGCCGCCTTTGTCTCGCATCACATCTTTGTTTACACATCACACCCTGGCACCTTACACCCTGCCAGGTGCTAATTTAAGGCCCAGTCGACCTCGGGGAGGTTCAAGACCAGTTCAAATATATTCGCCACCATTATCGGTCGAACTTGCGTCACCAGGGGGCTAACCACTGCGCTTCTGCACCCCCGCACTGCTCCGTACGCACACGTACACACACATACACACACATACACACACGCATGGGCTCACACGCACGTACACGCACGCACGCGCACACACGTACACACACACATACACACGTACACACACGCATGGGCTCACACGCACGTACACGCACGCACGCGCACACACGTACACACACACATACACACGTACACACACACACACGCATGGGCTCACACGCACGTACACGCACGCACGCGCACACACGTACACACACGTACACACACACATACACACGTACACACACACACGCATGGGCTCGCACGCACGTACACACGTACACGCACGCACGCGCACACACGTACACACACACACGCATGGGCTCACACGCACGTACACGCACGCGCACACACGCGCAGCTTCGTGACGCGCTTCATGGAGCTGGACGGCTTGTCGGCGCTGCTGCACTTCCTGGAGCGCATGGACGAGGACACGGCGTCGGGGCCCGCGCACGCCGCCGCCATCGGCTGCGTCAAGGCGCTGATGAACAACGCGCAGGGCCGCGCGCACGTCCTGGCCCACCCCAGCGCCGTGGACGCCATCGCGCGCAGCCTCGCCGTGGACGCGCCGCGCACCAAGGTGGCCGCGCTCGAGATCCTGGGCGCGCTCTGCCTCGTGCCGGGAGGCCACCGCAAGGTGCTGCAGGCCATGGTCAACTTCCAGCAGTTCGCCAGCGAGCGCACGCGCTTCCAGGTGACGCCACGCTCGACGCCGCACACCACGTCGCCGTCACAGTCCTTGCCGGCATTGTCACCGTCATCATGACTGCCACCGTCGTCACCGGCGCCGTCACCGGCACTCTCGGTGCTTCCACCTTCGTCACCATTCTTCTTCCCGTGTCCCTTTCCTCCCGTCTCGCGACGTGTCCTCCGGCTCTCTTAAGTCGACTCGCGGCTCCTCTGTGATGGGCACCACTCACCGTCATTGTCATTGTCATCATCATCGTATTACTTACGGAAGGCGTTTTGTGTTTCATATAATTTTGCTGCAACTCGATGACCAAAGTCTTCGCAAAATCAGCGAGGCTCTTGTGGTGCACGACTCTCCTCACTCTCCCGCAGACGCTGATGAGTGACCTCGCACGCAACACGGGACGTTACCGCCAGGAGCTCGGCCTCAAGACGGCCATCATGTCCTTCTTCAACGCCGTGCTCAACGCGGGGCCCGGGAAGGTGGGCCCCCCCCCATCCCTCCCTCACTCCAACCCTCGCACCAAGCAGAACGTCAACTCTAAACCCACTACCCTGACCCTGTGACACGTGAACTTGACCCCATAACTCCGTGACCCCACCGTGACCCCACCGTGACCCCACCGCGACCCCCGCTGTGCGAGCCAGGAGAAGCTGGAGTTCCGGCTGCACCTGCGCTATGAGCTCCTCATGCTGGGCCTGCAGCCGCTCATCGACGCGCTGCGCGAGCTCGAGAACACCACTCTCGACAGGTGACCCCTCCCCCACCCGCCTCCAGCCCCAGGCCCACCGTACACACGGCACACCGCATCCAGTATGATTCTTGCTGTGGCTGCTGGTCGCCTGCCGCCTCCCAGCTCTCTCCAGTTCCAACCGGAATCCCAGAGAGAAACGGCGGCCGGGTGCCGGGTGTCTCTGGCCGGGTGAGCGATGTGTGCACATCGACGTTCAGCCCCCTTTGCATGAGTCTGTGTCTGTCTGTCCATGTGTGTGTATGGGGAGCGGTAGTGGTTAGCGCTACGCTGCGCTACGAACCCGGCGACCCGAGTTCAATAACCGTTCACGGCCAACACCAGTGACGATTATCTGAATTGGTCATGGTCCTCTCCTAGGTCGACTCAACCTTAAATGAGTACGTGGTGCAGTGTGTAAACTTCGCCTCTAGGGAGAGAAAGGTGGCTGGGCGTGGTGCTGGCCACCCACCCCCTCGCGTGTCGTGCCGGCCTTCATAGGTGCTCGCGAACAGCACTTGACCTAACAGTCTATTAAAGAGGCTATACGGGGGATCTTTGTCTTTGACTTGGGGAGCGATAGTCAGTGGTTAACGCACTGAGCTATGAACCCGGCAACCCGAGTTCGATTCCCGCTCACGGCCAACACCAGTGACAATTATCTGAATCAGTCACGGGCCTCCCCTAGGTCGAGTCAGCCTCAAATGAGTACTGTGCGGTGTGTAAACATTGCCTCTAGGGAGAGAAAGGTGGCCGAGCGTGGTGCTGGCCACCCACCCCGTCATGTGCCGTGCCGGCCTTCATAGGTGCTCGCGAACAGCACTTGCCCCAACAGTCTGTGCAGGCTACACGGGGGATCTTTGTAAGCGTGTGTGTCCGTGCGTCTGCGTGCGCCCACGCAGGCACTTGGACTTCTTCGAGATGTCGCGGAACGAGGACGAGGCGGAGATCGCGCGGAGGTTCGAGACGGTGAGGACCGGCGCTCACTGCCCCCTCCCCCCACCGGCCTCGAGCAGCGTGCCCCAGCGTGGAGCCCGGGCTTCAATCTAACACGCCCCCCCCCCCCCCCCCCCGCTGCCCCCCACCTCCCCGTGTCTCAGACGCACATCGACACGCGGAGTGCGGGGCAGATGTTCGAGGCGATCCGGAAGAAACTGAGCTTCACGGACGCGTACCCCCACCTCATGTCCATCCTCTTCCACTGCCTGCAGATGCCCTGTGAGTGGGGCAGGCGTCGCGCGAGGCTGACGAACGATGGCTCGAGATGACGACGATGGTGACAATGATGGTGCCGGTGATGTTGATGGTGGTGGAGGTGATGTTGATGATGAAGATGGTGGTGGTGGTGATGATGATGATGATGGTACCGGTGATGTTGATGATGGTGGTGGTGATGTTATTGATGACGACAGTGCTGCTGGTGGTGAAGATGGTGCCAGGGATAGTGATGGTGATGTCGATTATGTTGCCGGTGATGGTGATGTTGATGCTAGTGGTGGTGATATTATTATTGATGATGATGATGACGACGACGACGACGACGACGACGACGACGACGACGGTGGTGGTGGTGATGATGATGGTACCGATGATGTTGATGATGGTGGTGGTGATGTTATTGATGATTATGATGATGACGACGACGGTGGTGGTGATGATGGTACCGGTGATGTTGATGATGATGGTGGTGGTGGTGCAGACAAGAAGGTGGGCACTACGGTGCAGCACTGGCAGCTGCTCGACCGCCTGGTGCAGCAGATGGTGCTGCAGGGCCCACGTGGGGAGGACCCGGACATCGCGCCCCTCGACAACTTCAACGTCAAGAACATCGTGCGCATGTGGGGACTGCCTCGCAGCGCAGAACATCGCACAGCACACCACGTGGTGCACAGCACACCACGTGGTGCACAGCACGCAGCATACTGTACAGCGCACAGCACAGTGCACAGCACTGCACAGCACACCACGCAGTACACCACACAACACAGCGTACACCACCACACAGCACATCGCGCAGCACGGCACACGTTCACTGATTTCACGCATCACAGATTTTCCCATTGCTTCCTCTCATCTATTTAATTAACCTCATCTCCACCATTACATTAATATGTACTATTATTAATTCTGTGTAATGTGCCTTGGATAAGGCATTATATAAATTATTTTAAGATAAGATAAGCACACTGCGCAGCATACAGCACAACAGACAACACAATGCAGAGCAAACCGCGCCGCACACACCACACCCAGAACAGCATCACACATCGCATGCAAACCTCCGCTCTCCTCACCGATCTCCCCGCACTCCTCACCGCACGTCCGCTGTTCTCCCAGGTTGGTGAATGAAGGCGAAGTGAAACAGTGGAAAGAGCAAGCGGAGAAGATGAGGAAAGGTGAGGAGGGGGGACGTGGGTAGCGGAGTGAGGGGCCCGTGACCTCCGATCGTATTTGACCCCACGTGACCCCACGTGACCCCACGTGACCCCACGTGACCCCGTATTTACTAAGGCCCGTTTGATCCCCACACGTCGTAACCCCCACGCGTCGTGACGCCGTCTTGTGACCCCTGTGATCGACGTGACCCCGTGACCCCGCGACCCCACCACGGGTAGAGCACGGGGAGGTGCAGGGCCGCCTGGAGCGCAAGGAGCGTGAGTGCGACGCCAAGACGCAGGAGAAGGAGGAGCTGGAGGGGCTGCTGGGCCGCATGAAGGAGCGCCTCGAGCGCGAGAGCCTGGAGCTGGGCCGCGCCCGTGAGCAGGCCGCCGCGCTCGCCGCACAGCTGGCCCGCACGGTGACCTCCTGACCCCCCGGCAACCCTGAACCCTGACCCCCCAAACAATCATAATGTTGACCCCGAGTAAGGCTGACCCTGAGCAACCCTGACCCCGAGAAACCCTAACCTTGACCCTTAACAACCCTGACCCCTAGTAACCCTAACCTTGACCCTTAACAACCCTGACCCCTAGTAACCCTAACCTTGACCCTTAACAACCCTGACCCCTAGTAACCCTAACCTTGACCCTTAACAACCCTGACCCCTAGTAACCCTAACCTTGACCCTTAACAACCCTGACCCCTAGTAACCCTAACCTTGACCCTTAACAACCCTGATCCCTAGTAACCCTAACCTTGACCCTTAACAACCCTGACCCCTAGTAACCCTAACCTTGACCCTTAACAACCCTGACCCCTAGTAACCCTAACCTTGACCTTTAACAACCCTGACCCCTAGTAACCCTAACCTTGACCCTTAACAACCCTGACCCCTAGTAACCCTAACCTTGACCCTTAACAACCCTGACCCCTAGTAACCCTAACCTTGAGCAACACTATCCTTGACCATAAGTAATCCTGACTGGGACCCGAGCCTCAGAAATCCTGCAATGACATCAAGGACCGTAACACAACACAATACCCTGAACCTGGACTAGGGAATCTGGCCAGGCGCAGGGACCCCGATCTGATCCCTGGGACCCTGACCTCGTTAACCTGTAGGGATGAATGGGGGTGGGGGGGAGGGGAGGGGGGTCAGAGGTGGGGGCGTGGGGTGGGCGGGGTGATTGAAGGTATTGTGACCCCCCCCCCCCCCCCCGTGGAGGCCGTGATGATAAACCCGTGCGTGCGGCCCGTGTGCCCGCAGGGAGCGGTTCCCGGTGGCCTGGCCCCCGGCAGTCCCGGGCAGGACGGCTCCCTCGCCTCTTCCGCCCTGGGGGGCCCCGCGGGGCCACCACCGCCCCCCGGCGGGGGGCCACCCCCTCCCCCCCCGCCTCCCCCTCCCCCGGGGGGCCCACCCGGGGCTCCTCCCCTGCCGGGGATGAGCGGCCAGGGCACCACCAAGAGGAAGAACCTCCCACAGCCGTCGCAACCCCTCAAGTCCTTCAACTGGACCAAGCTGCCCGAGGTGAGGGGGTTGCGGGGTTACGCGGGGTTGTGGGGTGGGGGGGTGGCAGGGGTCATCAGAGGTCAGCTGTAGGTGCAGGGAAACGATGGCCTGGTGATATGTCGATTCGTGATTGGTTGATTGGTGACGAGTTCGTGAATGAACGCCTCCGAGATGTGAATCCCTCCGGGCCGCAGAATAAGCTCGGCGACACGGTGTGGAACGAGATCGACGACCTCAAAGTCTTCAAGGTCCTGGATCTGGAGGACCTGGAGAAGACCTTCTCGGCCTACCAGAAGCCTCAGGTGCACACTCGCCAATGTCGTCACAATCATCATCGCCACCATCATTTCACCACCATCACCGCCGTTTTCATCAATATGAGCGTACAAGTTGATCATCGATTATCCAACATTACCCAGAGGTCCCGGGCTGATCTGGCGAAGCCGGCAAAACCGCTCCAAAGGCTATAATCAGTCCGGCCATCAGCACAGTGTACGTGACAAAAAAAGTAGCAAGGCTTGATTTCAGTGCTAAATATGGTACATTATACACTACATTCAACTTAAACAATCAAAATACTGGATGGAAATACATCGCCCCATGCAGAACCATCGAGATTGGAGTCGTAAGTATGGTACAGTAAATAAAGTAACTTTTTAAAATAGGAATTTTAGTTTTGTCAGTTTGTATGTTCATGCCAATTTCAGTGTAAACTAATTTAAAACACTAGAAAAACATGTACACAACGCCTACAAACATAATGTCGTGCGACAGTGTGCAAAAATAATCTATTTTAAATCATGATGATGATGATTGATTATCCGGCGTTTTTGAAAATCCAGCGACCCCTCCTCCCCGAAGCCCCCGGACAATATAATCGATGAGCGACTACTCGCGAACGCCGAGTCTGCGTCACTCCGCTGCTGGATCAATATAATCGATGAGCGACTGTACTCGCTAACGCAGAGTCTGCGTCACTCCGCTGCTGGATTAAAGCCTCCCTGCACCCGTGACGCTCACGCACGTTGTTTGACCACGATCGGCATCTCGAGCACGAGCACCACCATCATCGTTTTCATTGTTGTCTTCGTCACCAACCAGGACCATCATCATCATCATCGTAACCATCCTATCAGCTACCGGGATCATAATCAGCAACCGTCAACATGAACGCCACTGTCATCATCAACGTCATCATCGACATTACCATCCCCACTATCGTCTGAACCACAAGCAACGTCATCATCACCACCATCGCCTCTGTCACCGCAGAGGTTGAGCTGTGACCCCCCCTCCCCCCACCAGAGGGATAACGTGGGCTCGACAGAGGACATCTTGAACGCGAGCCGGAAGGCCAAGGAGCTGAGCGTCATTGACGGTCGCAGGGCCCAGAACTGCGTCATCCTCCTTTCCAAGTGCGTGGGGGGGGAGGTCGCCTGGGGCCTTGCTACCGATGGCGGTGGTGTTGATGCTACTGGTGGTGTTGGTAGTGTTGGTGGTGATGGTGGTGTTGATGCTACTGGTGGTGTTGGTAGTGTTGGTGGTGATGGTGGTGATGGTGGTGTTGGTGGTGTTGGTGGTGATGGTGGTGTTGATGTTACTGGTGGTGATGGTAGTGTTGATGTTACTGGTGGTGATGGTGGTGTTGATGTTACTGGTGGTGTTGATGCTACTGGTGGTGTTGGTGGTGTTGGTGGTGATGGTGGTGTTGATGTTACTGGTGGTGATGGTGGTGTTGATGTTACTGGTGGTGTTGATGTCACCGGTGGTGTTGGTGGTGTTGATGTTACCGGTGGTGTTGGTGGTGTTGATGTTACCGGTCGTGTTGGTGGTGTTGATTTGATTGTTGGTGGTAGTGGTGATATTGTTGACGTTGCTGATGTCGTTGATGTTGTTGATGCCACGTTCACCTCAGGTTGAAGTTGACCAACGAGGAGATCAAGCGCGCGGTCATGCAGATGGACGAGCACGAAGACCTCCCCAAAGACATGCTGGAGCAGGTGGGGCTCTCACTCCCTCACTCACTCTCTCACTCTCACACCAATACCAATACAACCGCCATTCGCCACGAGATGACAGTGACGTCGCCACGGCGTCTGTGCCAGGTCAGGTGCACTTTGAAGTCACGTGAAGTGTCGAAGGCTCGCTCACAGGAGGTCTCTGCACAGACCCAGGTGCCACGGGTTGGCTGACTGAGATGACCGGTAGATGCACCACCAGCTGTAACACCCTACTGTGCCAACTTGCTGCTTTTAGCCACCCAGCGCTCCGCTCGTTGTTGTGAGCGTCACTCCTCTGCCCTCCGTTGTTGCTGGAGGGCGACTGCCTCCAAATGGCCACAGAGGCCGATCTTGACACCGCTGGTACCAGTCATCGGCAATTCCACTCAGCTCCACGTCCTCCTGTACCACATCACTCCATCTCTTCTCTAGCCCGTGCTTCACCCATTTAGCCCCCTCTATCTGGCCAAACAAACACTGTTTAGGAATGCGTGGGCTGGGTGTGCGGGCTACATGACCCAGCCAACGCAGCCTTGCCTGCCGGAGGAGTTCACCGATGGGACTTTGTCCAGAACTTTCAAGGATTTGTGAGCTCCTCACACAATCCAGCCTTGTTAAACCCAGGATGGATCATAGGCAGGCCAGCCTAAATGTTTCTAACTGGAGAAGATGTTCCATTCAGGGAGTCCACGTTTTGCTAGCATAGAAAAGGGAGGGGATTACCATGGCCAAGAAGACCCAAAGCTTCATGTGGAGCAACAGACCAGATAGCTTCTGCATAGCATTACACAGCCGATGAACAGATGCCGCTGGACTGATTCGGAGTGAGACCTCTGCTGTCAAACCGGAGCCGGTTATGAGCACACTGCCCAAGTATGGAAAACTCTCCACTTTCTCCACAATTGCCCCATCACAAATTGTGAGTTGTGGGGGTGGAGTGTCCGATGGTACAAAATACCCAGGCAGGTGCTTCGTTCTGGTGGGGATGATGGTAAGTCCCCACCTCTTCGTGGCACACTCCAGGTTCGGTAGCAGTGCCTCCAATTCATCCTCTAAGTGATCAGCAATCACCAGATCATCAGCATACATAACATGGTTGACCAATAGGGAGCCATCCCTTGACCGCACCCCGGCATTGATTAGCCACCCATTATATCTGTACCAGATGGAAATTCCTCTGGTACAGCCTTCGAAGGCTTCACAAACTACACGGTCAAAATGGATGCTCGACACATACATGTGCACCCCTTTACCTCGTGGTCAGGTGTGGAAGTCTGACTCACTAGGGTAGCAGGATCATGGGGTTGTGGGGTCACCGGGTCACCCATATCTGCCCCTAGCTGCTGAAATTCGTGCCGGAGAAGAGCGACGTGGACCTGCTGGAGGAGCACAAGAACGAGACGGAGCGCATGGCGCGCGCAGACCGCTTCCTGTTCGACATGAGCCGGTGCGGGTCCCACCACACCACGCAGACCAAGTACACCACAGAAACTACACCACACACCCCACTCACGCCACTCACACCACGTCAACTACACCAAGCACACCATACCACTCTTTCTACACCACTCGCACCATGCACAACACGCAAAGCACCCCACGCACACCACAACACACAAACCATGCACACCACACACACCACCCCACTCACACCATGCCACACAACGCCACACAACGCACATCACACCGCTCCACTGGCACGGTGAGAGTTGACACCCCCCCCCCCCCCCCCCCAGAATCCCCCACTACCAGCAGCGGCTGCAGGCGCTCTACTTCAAGAAGAAGTTTGCGGAGCGCGTGGAGGAGTGCAAGCCCAAGGTGGAAGGTAGTCGCCCACCTTCCTCACCACCCTCCTTACCCACCCTCTGACCTACTCTCCTCACCATCACCTCCCTCACCCACCCTCTTCACCTTCCTCACCCACCCTCTTCACCTTCCTCACCCACCTTCCTCACCACCCTCCTCACCCTCCTCACCCATCCTCTGACCCACTCTCCTCACCCACGCTCTTCACCCTCCTCACCCACCTTTCTCGCCTCCCTCACCCACCTCCCTCACCCACCCTCTTCACCCAACTCACCCACCCTCTTCACCCAACTCACCCACCCTCTTCACCCAACTCACCCACCCTTCTCACCTTCCTCACCCACCTCCTCGCCCACCGTTCTCCTCACCCTCCTCCAAACCTCCTTGCTCTCCTCACCCTGAGTGAGTGAAGACGTGGGTGGGTGGGTGAGTGAACGAGTGAGTGAACTTGTAGTGAGTCTGAGTGAGTGAAGATGTGAGTGGGTGGGTGAGTGAACGAGTGAGTGAGTCTGTGAGTGAGTGAAGATGTGAGTAGGTGGGTGGGTGGGTGAACAAGTGAGTGAGTGAGTGAACGTGAGGATGCGTGCTTGGCTGTGCGGAGCGTGAGCTGCCTGCAATTCACCCCCTCGCGTGCCGTGCTGGACTTCGATGGCGCCCGGCGCTAAGAGCAGCGCTTTCCCCTGGAGCGTGTAAAAGCTACACTGAGGGGGGGGGGGGTCTCTTTGTCGTTGTCTCTGTGTGTCTGGGTAGCGGTGTTGGAGGCGTCGCGCGAGGCGCTGAGCTGCGAGAGTCTGCGCCAGCTCCTGGAGGTCGTCCTCGCGTTCGGCAACTTCATGAACAAAGGGCAGCGAGGGAACGCGTTCGGCTTCCGCATCGCCAGCCTCAACAAGATCGCCGACACCAAGTCCAGCACAGACAGGTGCCGCCGCCACCACCACCACTACAGTAACCACCACCACCACAGTAACCACCACCACAGTAACCACCACCACCACACTAACCGCCACCACCACAGTAACCACCACCACAGTAACCACCACCACACTAACCACCACCACAATAACCACCACCACTACAATAACCACCACCACCACAGTAACCACCACCACCACAGTAACCACCACCACAGTAACCACCACCACAGTAACCACCACACTAACCACCACCACCAGAGTAGCCACCACCACAGTAACCACCACCACACTAACCACCACCACCACAGTAACCACCACCACTACAGTAACCACCACCACCACAGTATCCACCACCACCACTACAGTAACCACCACCACCACAGTAACCACCACCACCACAGTAACCACCACCACCACAGTAACCACCACCACCACAGTAACCACCACCACCACTACAGTAACCACCACCACCACAGTAACCACCACCACCACAGTAACCACCACCACCACAGTAACCACCACCACCACAGTAACCACCACCACTACAGTAACCACCACCACAGTAACCACCACCACCACAGTAACCACCACCACTACAGTAACCACCACCACAGTAACCACCACCACCACAGTAACCACCACCACCACAGTAACCACCACACTAACCACCACCACCACAGTAACCACCACCACAGTAACGACCACCACAGTAACCACCACCACCACTACAGTAACCACCACCACCACAGTAACCACCACCACACTAACCACCACCACCAGAATAACCACCACCACCACACTAACCACCACCACAGTAACCACCACCACCACTACAGTAACCACCACCACAGTAACCACCACCACTACAGTAACCACCACCACTACAGTAACCACCACCACCACAGTAACCACCACCACACTAACCACCACCACCACCACCACCACAGTAACCACCACCACCAACACAGTAACCACCACCACAGTAACCAACACCACCAACACAGTAACCACCACCACACTAACCACCACCACCAACACAGTAACCACCACCACCACAGTAACCACCACCACCACGGTAACCACCACCACCACAGTAACCACCACCACAGTAACCACCACCACCACAGTAACCACCACCACCACTACAGTAACCACCACCACCACAGTAACCACCACCACCACAATAACCACCACCACAGTAACCACCACCACAGTAACCACCACCACAGTAACCACCACCACCACTACAGTAACCACCACCACCACAATAACCACCACCACCACAGTAACCACCACCACAGTAACCACCACCACAGTAACCACCACCACAGTAACCACCACCACCACAGTAACCACCAACACAGTAGCCACCACCAACACAGTAACCACCACCACTACAGTAACCACCACCACAGTAACCACCACCACCACAGTAACCACCACCACAGTAACCACCACCACAGTAACCACAACCACTACAGTAACCACCACCACAGTAACCACCACCACCACAGTAACCACCACTACCACAGTAACCACCACCACCACAGTAACCACCACCACCACTACAGTAACCACCACCACCACAGTAACCACCACCACAGTAACCACCACCACCACAGTAACCACCACCACAGTAACCACCACCACCACAGTAACCACCACCACTACAGTAACCACCACCACCACAGTAACCACCACCACTACAGTAACCACCACCACCACACTAACTACCACCACAGTAACCACCACCACAGTAACCACCACCACCACAGTAACCACCACCACAATAACCACCACCACAGTAACCACCACCACCACAGTAACCACCACCACAGTAACCACCACCACAGTAACCACCACCACAGTAACCACCACCACAGTAACCACAACCACAGTAACCACCACCACAGTAACTACCACCACAGTAACCACAACCACAGTAACCACCACCACAGTAACCACCACCACAGTAACCACAACCACAGTAACCACCACCACAGTAACTACCACCACAGTAACCACAACCACAGTAACCACAACCACCACAGTAACCACCACCACCACAGTAACCACCACCACAGTAACCACAACCACCACACTAACCACAACCACCACACTAACCACCACCACCACCACAGTAACCACCACCACCACAGTAACCACCACCACAGTAACCACCACCACAGTAACCACCACCACAGTAACCACCACCACCACAGTAACCACAACCACAGTAACCACCACCACAGTAACCACCACCACAGTAACCACCACCACCACAGTAACCACCACCACCACAGTAACCACCATCACCACCACAGTAAGCACCACAGTAACCACCACCACCACCACAGTAACCACCACCACTACAGTAACCAACACCACAGTAACCACCACCACCACCACCGAGTAACCACCACCACCACACGTAACCACCACCACAGTAACCACCACACACAGTAACCACCACCACTACAGTAACCACGCACCACTAACAGTAACCACACACCACAACTAACCACCACCACAACAACTACCCACCACCAACACAACAGTAACCACCACCACAAAACAGTAACCACCCACCAAGTAGCCACCAACACAGTAACCACCACCATAGGGACTAACCACCACCAAGGTTAAACCACCACCAACGGTAACACCACCACAGTAAACCAGCCACCACAGTAACCACCACCAACCACAGTAACCACCACACCACAGTAAACCACCACCACAGTAACCACCACCACCACATTAACCACCACCACAAGTAAACACAACCACCACAGGTACCACCACCACCACAGTCACCACCACCACAGTAACCACCACCACAGTAACCACCACCACCACAGTAACCACCACAATAACCACCACCACCACAGTAACCACCACCACTACAGTAACCACCACCACAGTAACCACCACAGTCACCACCACCACAGTAACCACCACCACAGTAACCACCACCACCACAGTCACCACCACCACAGTAACCACCACCACCACAGTAACCACCACCACCACAGTAACCACCACCACCACACTAACCACCACCACCACAGTAACTACCACCACAGTAACCACCACAGTAACCACCACCACAATAACCACCACCACCACAGTAACCGCCACCACAGTAACCACCACCACCACAGTAACCACCACAGTAACCACAACCACAGTAACCACCACCACAGTAACCACCACCACAGTAACCACCACCACAGTAACCACCACCACCACCACAGTAACTACCACCACAGTAACCACCACCACCACCACCACAGTAACTACCACCACAGTAACCACAACCACAGTAACCACCACCACAGTAACCACCACCACTACAGTAACCACCACCACAGTAACCACAACCACAGTAACCACCACCACAGTAACCACAACCACAGTAACCACAACCACCACACTAACCACCACCACCACAGTAACCCCCACCACCACAGTAACCACCACCACAGTAACCACCACAACCACAGTAACCACCACCACCACAGTAACCACCACCACAGTAACGTAACCACCCACCACAGTAACCACCACCACCACAGTAACCACCACCAGTAACCACCACCACCACAGTAACCACCACCACAGTAACCACCACCACCACCACAGTAACCACCACCACCACAGTAACCACCACCACAGTAACCACCACCACAGTAACCACCACCACCACAGTAACCACCACCACAGTAACCACCACCGCAGTAACCACCACCACCACAGTAACCACCACCACAGTAACCACCACCACCACAGTCACCA